>NC_069500.1:1182553939-1182628939 GCF_027579735.1 Bombina bombina
TCATCAGAATTTATCCAAATATCCTTGAAAAACCTTAAGCTGAGCTGGAATGAGGGCCGCACCTTCATGCAGACTTAGGGGCTGACTTTGGTTTCTTAAATGGCCTGGATTTATTCCAATTTGAGGAAGGCTTCAAATTGGAAACAGATTCCTTGAGGGAAGGATTAAGTTTTTGTTCCTTATTTTGACGAAAGGAACGAAAACGGTTAGAGGCCTTAGATTTACCCTTAGGTTTTTTATCCTGAGGCAGAAAAACTCCCTTTCCCCCAGTGACAGTTGAAATAATAGAATCCAACTGAGAACCAAATAAATTATTACCTTGGAAAGAAAGAGATAGTAATCTAGATTTAGATGTCATATCAGCATTCCAAGATTTAAGCCACAAAGCTCCTCTAGCTAATATAGCTAAAGACATGGATCTAACATCAATTTTGATAATATCAAAAATGGTATCACAAATAAAATGATTAGCATATTGCAGTAAGCGAATAATGCTAGATATGTCAGAATCCAAATCTTGTTGCGCTAAATTCTCCAACCAGAAAGTTGATGCAGCCGCAACATCAGCCAAAGAAATTGCAGGTCTGAGAAGATGACCTGAATATAAAAAAGGCATTCCTTAGATAAGATTCAAGCTTCCTATCTAAAGGATCCTTAAAGGAAGTACTATCTTCCATAGGAATAGTGGTAGGTTTAGCAAGAGTAGAAATAGCCCCATCAACTTTGGGGATTTTTTCCCAAAACTCTATAGAATTTGCTGGTAAAGGATACAATTTTTAAAACCTTGAAGAAGGAATAAAAGAAGTACCTGGCTTATTCCATTCCTTAGAAATCATATCAGAAACAGCCTCAGGAATAGGAAAAAAAACCCTGGAGAAACCACAGGAGGTTTAAAAACAGCATTTAAACGTTTATTAGACTGAACGTCAAGAGGACTGGTTACCTCAATATCCAAAGTAATTAACACTTCTTTTAATAAAGAACGCATATACTCTATTTTAAATAAATAAATAAGTAGATTTGTCAGTGTCAATGTCTGAGGAAGGATCTTCTGCATCAGATAGATCCTCATCAGAAGAGGATAAATTATTATGTTGTTGGTCATTTGAAATTTCATCAACTGAATGAGAAGTTTTAAAATACTTTTTATGTTTATTAGAAGGTGGAAATGCAGACAAAGTCTTCTGGATAGAATCAGAAAGAAATTCTTTAAAATTCATAGGTATATCATGTACATTAGAAGTTGAAGGAACTGCAACTGGCAATGTACTATTACTGATGGACACACTATCTGCATGTAAAAGTTTATCATGACAACTATTACAAATGACATTTGGCGAAATAATTTCCACAATCTTACAACAAATGCACTTAGTTTTGGTAGAACCGATGTCAGGCAGCAATGTTCCAGCAGAAACTTCTGAGGCAGGATCAGATTGAGACAAGTTGCAAAATGTAAAAGAAAAAACAACATATAAAGCAAAATTATCAATTTCCTTATATGACAGTTTCAGGAATGGGAAAAAATGCAAATAGCATAGCCCTCTGATAGGGAAAAAGGCAAGAGGCAAACATGGGGTATTGAAATAATGAAAAAGTTTGGCTCCAAGTATGACGCACAACGTAACTGAAAACTTTTTTGGCGCCAATAATAACCGGGAATGACACACTCGCGTCACTAATGACGCAACCGTGTGTAAGGCTTCGGCGTTAACTATGACGCCGGAAATGACGAATTTGCGTCAGACTTATTTTTCGCGCAAAAAAATTTCTCGTGGCAAGAATGGCACAATAAAGTTTAGCATTTGACGCACCCGCGGGCCTAATACCCGCAGTTTGCAAGAAGTAGTCAATTGAAAAAAAAAGACTAAACCCCAGGTAAAAAAAAAAACTTCTTAAAAATTTTTTTATATTCCCCAAATATAAAACTGACAGTCTGCAGAAGGAAATACATGAACCTGACTCATGGCAAATATAAGTACAATACATATATTTAGAACTTTATATAAATGCATAAAGTGCCAAACCATAGCTGAGGTGTCTTAAGTAATAAAAAACATATTTACCAAAAGACACCCATCCACAAATAGCCAAACCAGTACTGAAACAGTTATCAGTAGAGGTAATGGTAAATTGAGAGTATATCGTCAATCTGAAAAGGGAGGTAGGAGATGAATCTCTACGACCGATAACAGAGAACCTATGAAATAGACCCCCGTTAGGGAAATCATCGTATTCCATAAGTGATACTCCCTTCACGTCCCTCTGACATTCGCTGTACTCTGAGAGGAATCGGGCTTCAACAATGCTGAGAAGCGCATATCAACGTAGAAATCTTAGCACAAACTTACTTCACCACCTCCATAGGAGGCACAGTTTGTAAAACTGAATTGTGGGTGTGGTGAGGGGTGTATTTATAGGCATTTTGAGGTTTGGGAAACTTTGCCCCTCCTGGTAGGATTTTATATCCCATACGTCACTAGCTCATGGATTCTTGCCAATTACATGAAAGAAATATTTTTTAGAATGCTAATAATGGATTCCAATTAGTTTAAAATTTGCACATAAAAAAAAAAAATGCTTGAAGTAACAAATGATAAAACGTAGTTACACCCAAGAAAACCAACAGAGATATTGCAAGATTTACAAATGGTCTCTCTCAAAGATCTTCACAGAAGCCAACAAACTAAAAGGCAGAAAAATATGAAGAAAGAGAAGCGCAGCACGCTCTAAGTGTAATCTGTTTGGTAATTATCAATTATCAAAACCCCCTTCCCTGGGTATTACTCACAGGATCGTTCTGTATGATGTGTGCATCAGGTTGTATACAACCATGGAGTTTGTTCCTCAGATAACCTCCCTCAGTGACGTCTGGAAAGCCTGTCCAACCGGAGAGATTGTTTCACTTTCCCACGGCAGTCCACAATCAAACATGGAAGGGATACCACTCCAGTATTTAAAGTATAACACGATTATTGTGAAATAAAATATAAAAACTTACAAATCTATGTCTCTCAGCTCACCCAATAGGTGCCCACAACATCTGAGCCCTGGTAGCCTCCCTGAGACAATAACTTTAAAAACAGAACTTCTAAACGTATGTTTCGTTTCTATGCCAGAAACTTTTTCAAGAGTACTCTTGAAAAAGTTTCTGGCATAGAAACGAAACGTACGTAGAGAAGTTCTGTTTTTAAAGTTATTGTCTCAGGGAGGCTACCAGGGCTCAGATGTTGTGGGCGCCTATTGGGTGGTATCCCTTCCATGTTTGATTGTGGACTGCCGTGGGAAAGTGAAACAATCTCTCCGGTTGGACAAGCTTTCCAGACGTCACTGAGGGAGGTTATCTGAGGAACAAACTCCATGGTTGTATACAACCTGATGCGCACATCATACAGAACGATCCTGTGAGTAATACCCAGGGAAGGGGGTTTTGATAATTGATAACTACCAAACAGATTACACTTAGAGCGTGCTACGCTTCTCTTTCTTCATATTTTTCAGCATTTTTTTGTAAACGAGTCTTTTATGGGACTGTGCTGAGAAGCTGCAACATAAGACACGCTGAATAAAAGGGATATAGAGGACCATCAAGATTACCTGTTTTCCAACATTACACCTTTGATTAAAGGGACATTTTTCTGAACACTCATGAATATTTATAAACTGCTAAGTTGAGAAGCAGTGTGTGGAAAATAGTATTGTTTAATGTATTTGTTACTATAATTTGTTGGTTCTTAATTTGTAGTTTTTATTGGGTGGTAGCGCATTATTTGCTTTCTATTTTAAACTAAAAGGCAGAAAGAACATTCCTTCAATATTCATAATGATCTCCTAATATATTTTAATTCTGTTTTTTTCACTCCCATTTCCATTTTCAATAGAAGCATTTTTGAAATATATTTTTTCAAGTAAAATGTTTTTATTACTTCAGCAGCACATATGCTGTGGACCGGCATTCAAACACAGCACATGCTCAGTGGTGGGTCATATGATGCACTCACAACCTCTTGTTCTCTGAGCTGTCAAAGTGTTAGCTTATGTACATATGTCGCTGAAATAAGTCATAACTATTAATTAAAAGCAGTTTTGTTTATGCAAAAATATTGCAAAAATGTCTTTATTCAAAACTTAAATGCATTAATGCACATTTCAATTTTGGCCATTATGTCCATTTAATCAGCATTAATTCACAGCATTGGTGCAGTTAACAGTTTCAATAATTTATTAATTTTATCATTAAAATCTTACAAACACTTTTAGAAGATCGTATTTAATTTGTGTACAATATAAATAGTTTAAAAGTGTATTTGAACTTTCTTTCTTTATAATAAAAAATGAAATGTGTTTGTTCACAGGTGAATGGAGCATGTGCAGAAACAATGGGAGAAAAAAGGACCAAAATGTGTGCTGAATTTGAAAATCCAATTTTTTTCTTATTGATTTTATACCTTTGCTCACATAAAAAGTATGGGTAGGTGTTTTGTGGTACAAATACATGCAAAAAGCAGATGAAAAACAGAATTTATGCTTACCTGATAAATTGCTTTCTCCAACGGTGTGTCCGGTCCACGGCGTCATCCTTACTTGTGGGATATTCTCTTCCCCAACAGGAAATGGCAAAGAGTCCCAGCAAAGCTGGTCACATGATCCCTCCTAGGCTCCGCCCACCCCAGTCATTCGACCGACGGACAGGAGGAAATATATATAGGAGAAACCATATGATACCGTGGTGACTGTAGTTAGAGAAAATAATTCATCAGACCTGATTAAAAAACCAGGGCGGGCCGTGGACCGGACACACCGTTGGAGAAAGCAATTTATCAGGTAAGCATAAATTCTGTTTTCTCCAACATTGGTGTGTCCGGTCCACGGCGTCATCCTTACTTGTGGGAACCAATACCAAAGCTTTAGGACACGGATGAAGGGAGGGAGCAAATCAGGTCACCTAAATGGAAGGCACCACGGCTTGCAAAACCTCTCTCCCAAAAATAGCCTCCGAAGAAGCAAAAGTATCAAATTTGTAAAATTTGGCAAAAGTGTGCAGTGAAGACCAAGTCGCTGCCTTACATATCTGGTCAACAGAAGCCTCGTTCTTGAAGGCCCATGTGGAAGCCACAGCCCTAGTGGAGTGAGCTGTGATTCTTTCAGGAGGCTGCCGTCCGGCAGTCTCATAAGCCAATCGGATAATGCTTTTAAGCCAAAAGGAAAGAGAGGTAGAAGTCGCTTTTTGACCTCTCCTTTTACCAGAATAAACAACAAACAAGGAAGATGTTTGTCTGAAATCTTTAGTAGCCTCTAAATAGAATTTTAGAGCACGGACTACATCCAAATTGTGTAACAAACGTTCCTTCTTTGAAACTGGATTCGGACACAAAGAAGGTACAACTATCTCCTGGTTAATATTTTTGTTGGAAACAACTTTCGGAAGAAAACCAGGCTTAGTACGCAAAACCACCTTATCTGCATGGAACACCAGATAGGGCGGAGAACACTGCAGAGCAGATAACTCTGAAACTCTTCTAGCAGAAGAAATTGCAACCAAAAACAAAACTTTCCAAGATAATAACTTAATATCTACGGAATGTAAGGGTTCAAACGGAACCCCTTGAAGAACTGAAAGAACTAGATTTAGACTCCAGGGAGGAGTCAAAGGTCTGTAAACAGGCTTGATCCTAACCAGAGCCTGAACAAATGCTTGAACATCTGGCACAGCTGCCAGTCTTTTGTGAAGTAAAACAGATAAAGCAGAGATCTGTCCCTTCAGAGAACTTGCAGATAATCCTTTCTCCAAACCTTCTTGTAGAAAGGATAGAATCTTAGGAATTTTTATCTTGTTCCATGGGAATCCTTTAGATTCACACCAACAGATATATTTTTTCCATATTTTATGGTAAATTTTTCTAGTTACAGGCTTTCTAGTCTGAATCAGAGTATCTATTACAGAATCTGAAAACCCACGCTTTGATAAAATCAAGCGTTCAATCTCCAAGCCGTCAGTTGGAGGGAAACCAGATTCGGATGTTCGAATGGACCCTGAACAAGAAGGTCCTGTCTCAAAGGTAGCTTCCATGGTGGAGCCGATGACATATTCACCAGGTCTGCATACCAAGTCCTGCGTGGCCACGCAGGAGCTATCAAGATCACCGAGGCCCTCTCCTGATTGATCCTGGCTACCAGCCTGGGGATGAGAGGAAACGGTGGGAATACATAAGCTAGGTTGAAGGTCCAAGGTGCTACTAGTGCATCTATTAGGGTCGCCTTGGGATCCCTGGATCTGGACCCGTAGCAAGGAACCTTGAAGTTCTGACGAGACGCCATCAGATCCATGTCTGGAATGCACCATAATTGAGTTATTTGGGCAAAGATTTCCGGATGGAGTTCCCACTCCCCCGGATGGAATGTCTGACGACTCAGAAAATCCGCTTCCCAATTTTCCACTCCTGGGATGTGGATCGCAGACAAGTGGCAGGAGTGATCCTCCGCCCATTGAATTATCTTGGTCACTTCTTTCATCGCCAGGGAAGTCCTTGTTCCCCCCTGATGATTGATATATGCAACGGTCGTCATGTTGTCTGACTGAAACCTTATGAATTTGGCCTTTGCTAGTTGAGGCCAAGCTCTGAGAGCATTGAATATCGCTCTCAGTTCCAGAATGTTTATCGGGAGAAGAGACTCTTCCCGAGACCATAGACCCTGAGCTTTCAGGGATTCCCAGACCGCGCCCCAGCCCACTAGGCTGGCGTCGGTCGTGACAATGACCCACTCTGGTCTGCGGAAGCTCATTCCCTGTGACAGATTTTCCAGGGTCAGCCACCAACGGAGTGAATCTCTGGTCTTTTGATCTACTTGAATCGTCGGAGACAAGTCTGTATAATCCCCATTCCACTGTCTGAGCATGCACAGTTGTAATGGTCTTAGATGAATTTGTGCAAAAGGAACTATGTCCATTGTTGCAACCATCAATCCTATTACTTCCATGCACTGCGCTATGGAAGGACGAGGAACAGAATGAAGTACTTGACAAGAGCTTAGAAGTTTTGATTTTCTGACCTCTGTCAGAAAAATCCTCATTTCTAAGGAATCTATTATTGTTCCCAAGAAGGGAACTCTTGTTGACGGGAACAGAGAACTTTTTTCTTTGTTCACCTTCCATCCGTGAGATCTGAGAAAGGCTAGGACGATGTCCGTATGAGCCTTTGCTTTTGACAGGGACGACGCTTGAATCAGGATGTCGTCCAAGTAAGGTACTACTGCAATGCCCCTTGGTCTTAGAACCGCTAGAAGGGACCCTAGTACCTTTGTGAAAATCCTTGGAGCAGTGGCTAATCCAAATGGAAGTGCCACAAACTGGTAATGCTTGTCCAGAAAAGCGAACCTTAGGAACTGATGATGTTCCTTGTGGATAGGAATATGTAGGTACGCATCCTTTAAATCCACGGTAGTCATAAATTGATTTTCCTGGATAGTAGGTAGGATCGTTCGAATAGTTTCCATTTTGAACGATGGTACCCTGAGAAATTTGTTTAGGATCTTTAGATCCAAAATTGGTCTGAATGTTCCCTCTTTTTTGGGAACTATGAACAGATTGGAATAAAATCCCATTCCTTGTTCTCTTATTGGAACTGGATGTATCACTCCCATCTTTAACAGGTCTTCTACACAATGTAAGAATGCCTGTCTCTTTATTTGGTTTGAAGATAATTGAGACCTGTGGAACCTTCCCCTTGGGGGTAGTTCCTTGAATTCCAGGAGATAACCTTGAGAAACTATTTCTAGCGCCCAAGGATCCTGAACATCTCTTGCCCAAGCCTGAGCAAAGAGAGAAAGTCTGCCCCCCACTAGATCCGGTCCCGGATCGGGGGCTATCCCTTCATGCTGTTTTGGTAGCAGTGGTAGGCTTCTTGGCCTGCTTACCCTTGTTCCAGCCTTGCATTGGTTTCCAGGCTGGTTTGGGTTGTGAAGTATTACCCTCTTGCTTAGAGGATACAGAATTAGAGACTGGTCCGTTTCTGCGAAAGGGACGAAAATTAGGCTTATTATTAGCCTTAAAAGACCTATCCTGTGGGAGGGCGTGGCCCTTTCCCCCAGTGATGTCTGAAATAATCTCTTTCAAATCAGGTCCAAATAATGTTTTACCTTTGAAAGGAATGTTAAGCAATTTTGTCTTGGAAGACACATCCGCTGACCAAGACTTTAGCCAAAGCACTCTGCGCGCCACGACAGCAAACCCTGAATTTTTCGCCGCTAATCTAGCTAATTGCAAAGCGGCATCTAAAACAAAAGAGTTAGCCAATTTAAGTGCTTGAACTCTGTCCATAACCTCCTCATACGAAGATTCTTTACTGAGCGATTTTTCTAGTTCCTCGAACCAGAAACACGCTGCCGTAGTGACAGGAACAATGCATGAAATTGGTTGTAGAAGGTAACCTTGCTGTACAAAAATCTTTTTAAGCAAACCCTCTAATTTCTTATCCATAGGATCTTTGAAAGCACAACTATCTTCGATAGGAATAGTAGTGCGTTTGTTTAGAGTAGAAACCGCCCCCTCGACCTTGGGGACTGTCTGCCATAAGTCCTTTCTGGGGTCGACTATAGGAAATAATTTCTTAAATATAGGGGGGGGGGGAACAAAAGGTATGCCGGGCCTTTCCCACTCTTTATTTACTATGTCCGCCACCCGCTTGGGTATAGGAAAAGCGTCGGGGGGCACCGGAACCTCTAGGAACTTGTCCATCTTACATAATTTCTCTGGAATGACCAAATTGTCACAATCATCCAGAGTAGATAACACCTCCTTAAGCAGTGCGCGGAGATGTTCTAATTTAAATTTAAATGTCACAACATCAGGTTCAGCTTGATGAGAAATTTTTCCTGAATCTGAAATTTCTCCATCAGACAAAACCTCCCTCATGGCCCCTTGAGATTGGTGTGAGGGTATGTCAGAACAGTTATCATCAGCGTCCTCTTGCTCTTCAGTGTTTAAAACAGAGCAATCGCGCTTTCTCTGATAAGTAGGCATTTTGGATAAAAGATTTGCTATGGAGTTATCCATTACAGCCGTTAATTGTTGCATGGTAATAAGTATTGGCGCACTAGATGTACTAGGGGCCTCCTGTGTGGGCATAACTGGTGTAGACACAGTAGGGGATGATGTAGTATCATGTTTACTCCCCTCATTTGAGGAATCATCTTGGGCAATATCATTATCTGTTGCATTACTGTCCTTACTTTGTTTGGACACTATGGCACAATTATCACATAAATTTAAATGGGGAGACACATTGGCTTTCATACATATAGAACATAGCTTATCTGATGGTACAGACATGTTAAACAGGCTTAAACTTGTTAACAAAGCACAAAAAACGTTTTAAAATAAAACCGTTACTGTCACTTTAAATTTCAAACTGAAAACACTTTATTACTGAATATGTGAAAAAGTATGAAGGAATTGTTCAAAATTCACCAAAATTTCACCACAGTGTCTTAAAGCATTAAAAGTATTGCACACCAAATTTCAGAGCTTTAACCCTTAAATTAACGGAACCGGAGCCGTTTTTACATTTAACCCCTATACAGTCCCAGAATGAGGCTCTGTCTATAACTAGAAAGGCCCCCATCTGAAAAAGGTGTCCAACACAGTGCCTGCCGTTTTTCTAAACGTTCCCCAAGATTATAATACCAATAATTAGTTAGAATCTGCATAATATGCCTAGTAAAGCAATTGTTTTAGCCCATAAAAATGTCTACCAGTTTTTAAGCCCTTTTTGAAGCCCTTTATTCTTTTATGTTTAACTAAGAAAATGGCTTACCGGTCCCCATGAGGGGAAATGACAGCCTTCCAGCATTACATGGTCTTGTTAGAAATATGGCTAGTCATGCCTTAAGCAGAAAAGACTGCTAACTGTTTCCCCCAACTGAAGTTACTTCATCTCAACAGTCCTGTGTGGAAACAGCAATCGATTTTAGTTACTGTCTGCTAAAATCATCTTCCTCTTACAAACAGAAATCTTCATCCTTTTCTGTTTCAGAGTAAATAGTACATACCAGCACTATTTTAAAATAACAAACACTTGATAGAAGAATAAAACTACATTTAAACACCAAAAAACTCTTAACCATCTCCGTGGAGATGTTGCCTGTGCAACGGCAAAGAGAATGACTGGGGTGGGCGGAGCCTAGGAGGGATCATGTGACCAGCCTTGCTGGGACTCTCTGCCATTTCCTGTTGGGGAAGAGAATATCCCACAAGTAAGGATGACGCCGTGGACCGGACACACCAATGTTGGAGAAATGGCTACCACATGGTTTTCTTTGGTTTTGGAAGGAGTTCAAATTTAAAAAGGACATGAAAAGCCATGTGATGTGCTTAGGAATTCCGATTGCTTGTAATGTACCCTACAACTGCAGGATGGAGATTATAATTTAATTAGAAATCAATATAATATAGCAATTCTTTTTACAGTGCTGTCAGAAGAATAGAACCCAAAAGAATAAAAATCACACAGAATATGAAAAAGTTCAAAATAATGTATGAAGTCAAAAACCATGATACACAGTCTGTATGTAATGTTTGCAATTACTTAAAGGGACAGTATACACCAATTTTCAAATTGCATGTAATAAGACACTAGAATAAAGAATAATATGCACAGATACTGATATAAAAATCCAGTATAAAACCGTTTAAAAACGTACTTAGAAGTTCCCAGTTTAGCACTGTTAAAAAGATTAGCTAGAACACCCACTGCAAGTGGGAAATATCAGACACCCCCCATTCCTATGAAAAGACTCTTTACACAAACAGGAGCAAGCTGTAGTAGGTATACATCAGTATTCTCCTAAAACTTTGGGGCTTGGTTAGGAGTCTAAAAATCAGCTCAAAGTTATTTAAAAATAAGCGAAAACTTAAATTATGCTTACCTGATAATTTTCTTTTCTTCTGATGGGAATAGTCCACAGCTGCATTCATTACTTTTGGGAATTCAGAACCTGGCCACCAGGAGGAGGCAGAGACACCCCAGCAAAAGGCTTAAATACCCACCCCCCAGTCATTCTGCCAAGGGAACAAGGAACAGTAGGAGAAATATCAGGGTGAAAAAGGTGCCAGAGGAAGAAACTAAATTACAGCTGCCTCATCGATAAACGCGGGCGGGGAGCTGTGGACTCTTCCCGTCAGAAGAAAACAAAATTATCAGGTAAGCATAATTTAAGTATTTCTTCTGAAACGGGAAGAGTCCACAGCTGCATTCATTACTTTTGGGAAAACAATACCCAAGCTATAGAGGACAATGAATGCAAACAAAGGGCGGGTACAGAAGGCGGCCCCTTCGAAGGGCACCACAGCCTGAAATTACCCATAAAAATTGAAAAACAAAATAAATGCCCATCAGTTAAACAACCGGCATGCTATGCTGGAGACCACTCAAAATCCTTAGATTCCCCTGAGCACAAAGCCCCCAAGGAGCCAAGTCCCGCAGGCTCCCAAATAGCACAAAATTATCCCAAGGAAAAGCACCTCCACCTACCCCCGAAGGGGAGAATGGAGTACCCAAAAAGGAGATCCAAAGGACCGACAGAATAGGGTAAGAAACCCCAAAGACAAAGTGAAACGAAGGCTGTTACAGAACAACCACCCAGGGAAAAGAATTGTCTATAAAGTACAACTCCCAAGAGACACTCCCAACCTATGAGAGAGCGATTGCGAGGAAGAACAAAATCCCTCCACAGGTCCCCTGACACAACACCATAAAACATATGGTGCTCCAGAAAGCCATAAGCTCCCCACTGAACCCTAGTCTAGCAGACACAACCGCTAAGACTAGCCACATATAGGTAGGAAACCTATATCAGGACCGAAGGAAAAACACGGAGCTCACCGACAGGATGAAAAAACAAACTGTCCCAGCAGAAAAAGAGGGTGCTCTGTGAAACACAGAACCACAACTGACAGAACTCGCGAGTTCCAGCTCCCCGGGCAGCAAAGCTGACCCTAAGTCAACATGGGACCCCATCCGATAGAGAGTGACGAATTATCGACGGTAACTCCCAACCAGGAAAATCCAGACCCCAGAAGACAACCAACACCAGACGCAATGCAACCAATGGAGGAAGGCTCATCCGTGAACCTCCCACCAGGGAGGATAACAGGGACAACAAAAGTACACGGTCAGACCCAAGAGAGCAGACAGATCCCCGAACTCCCCTCCAAGAAACGGACCCAACCCAAAAAAAGGGCTAGTAATGTCCGCCTCAAAAGAGAGTGGAGGTCCTAAGAGGAAACTACCCATTGGAGAACCCTCTGACCATTAATAGCAGCTGGCAGGCTACCACAAATCCATGACAGAAATATAAAGCTTGCTAGTACACAATCCAAGTGCAAGTAGCTGCAGCAGGTTTCAAACTGCAAACCTTCCACTTCCTAGGCAGCAAAGCTAACCATCAGGCTACTACAGCTGGCTCAACATGTTCAGGTTACGAAACCCATACACAGTCCCCGTCTCTAAGAAGAAACAATCCCAAAAGGGAAGATAGGGCACAGAGCAACCACAACACCCTAGCACCAGAGCCAGCCCCCCTGACATCCCACACGCATGGAGGGAAGAAAAGAATCCTTGAACGAGAAGATAAGGACCCACAGGGTCTCCATGGAAACTGTATATTTCCAAATCCTCCCCAAAAGGACAAAGCCAAGGAGACCACTTCCTCAGCCGTAGGCAAGGCGAAGAGACCAAAGAGAATGGTAAAACAATACCATTGAGTAATAATCTAACTGTCATTACTACCAGCTCAGTTGAGACAAACAATCAGTCGAGCCTTAAATGCAAAAGTTGCCACTGGCGACAACCGAAGATCCCCCTGAAAGGTAGCAAACTAACCTTCAGACAAATACCAAATCTCCCATGAGAGTGAAAAACCAACTCCCCAAAGGGACAAGCAGACGTTCTAAACCCTAAAGTTTGAAACTGAACTGCCCATGTCCAAGAGCAGCGACCCGGACCCCAAAATCTAAGACAAGAGACATGGCCCTAAGCCAGACCCCCGAAACAGGCTGTACATCCTGAGGAACCACCAAGTTGCCTCATATGGAGAAGGACACTCTAGGTAGCGCCTAGCACACCTCAATGTCCTTGAACATTGGACACTCGTAAGAGACTCAGATCAGGATCCTAGAAAGACCTCTAGACAGGCCTCCGAGATGGCAATCCGCACCCGTAGGTGGATCTGAACCCTGGACCCTCCACGTGCAACCCCAGAAACCAAAAGCTCCTAGAGGTTTGAGTGCAACACTCACAGTCCAGGGACCCTGGAGTTTACCAGGGAAAGGGCTCCATAAAACGGAGAACATGCCCCAATAGCTGGATTCAACACACAACCTTAGCCATGTGGGCAATTAAGCGACCCACTAGGCTCTTAGGTGGAGAGTCAAAGATCCTCACAGAATCAGCCTCCCGGAAATCCTCTACCAGGAATAACATGGGCAACCCTGCAATTCCCGCAGAGAAGCAGATTAGAGGCGGTTGCCGGTAAAAAAAAGAGGAGAAACTCAACCCCTGTGCTCCATCTTATGAGAGCATGCGATATACAGAAAAAGGGGAGATACGAACTCAGATGACCAGACCACTCAAGAAGGGAAAAACCAGTCCCAGCAACCTCGAGGGGCACCTGCAACTAGGCCACAAGGAAACAGACATCCGGAAAATACCAAGATTGAAACGAACTAAGTTCTGATATAGAAGACGCGCAGCTTCCAAGGAAGTGCGCACGCGACCACAAAATCGCAAGTATCAGTTCCAGAGAAAGAATGTTCCCAAACTGGAAAATTATAGCAGACATGAGCTTCTTAAAACAAATCAAATATATTGTAACCGGATTAAATATAATGAAGGCAGCACCCAAGGGTGAACACCCAAGAAAAACGGCACTCCAACTGGACCAGCTAATTAGATGCCCAAGCTCAGAACTGGAACAGATACTTAAAGAAAGAAAAACAGAGATGATAAAGAAATTGCTTCATCCCCACACGTCTAATCCAGTTTGCCGTCCGGCACAGAAGACCGAGGATCCCTCAACCCAGTAGGGCTGGAACCCTCCAGCACCGCAAAAACCTGCCTTAAAAAAACACGAAGACATGCCAGTCTATAACGGAAGGCAAAATGTTCCCCTGCCGGGTCGATGGGCGACCTCGGCCCAGAGGGTGGGGCCCCTGAAGCCTCAGAGGCCATCGCTTGCCCATAAGGTCTAACTGACTCAGGCGATACCATGCATGACGAACCCCGGTTAACAGAACACGGACAGTATTTTAAAAATACCTCATTAGGGAGATATAAAGGTGCCAGCGCCATAGATATGGCCAAGTGGAACCGTGCTGTAACCTCTGGAGGAAACAAGCCTCCTTCCGGAGGAGTAACGGCCATAGGGACACCTGCTTGCGTAGTAAAAGAAGGTTCTGGGGCATGCGGATGGCTCAACGCACTCTAAATTCCCTGATACGGGAGAAGAGAGTACTCTAGAACGGCAATCAGAACATAACTGATGGGCATGGATAACCCTGGCCATTTTATAATCTTCACAAGATGTCTCCAAAAAATCTGAATACTCCATAACTTGGAGATTGCAATTATGGGCAAACACTAATGGCACCTTACACCTTTAATGGCTAGGGCACTCACCAACTCCTGTGAACCAGACAACTAACGAACAGACTCTCTCCGTTGCCCCTCGGTCAATGTGCGGAAATGGAATACAACGTGACCAAACCCGGTCACGAGGTGCATCATGTAAGCCAAAAAAACACGCCGGTCCCTAGGACTGTGCAAAAAGATGAATGAAGGCCATTATGTCCGAAAAGCCATGAGCCCAAGTATCACTACACAATAGCAGACAAAATCCCATAAACATGATTACACTCCCCCTGTTCAATAAACCCCCTCAGGAGATATTAAACCTTATAGTCACATATTAAAATAAAATAAAACGATCTTACCGGAATCTACGCCGTGGAACAGGAACACAGCCTTTCAAGTGTGACAGATAGTAGCCTCACTTCTGGCATGGACTTGAGTGAATAAAGGCAGGCAGCGAAACACGTCAACGCTGATTGCCAAAGGAGCTGTTAATATGAGTCGGGATGGTTTCGCAGAAAGACTCTCCCTGCATCTCCGGACTCTAACTTTCACCCATGCTCTAACTGAGAGGCTGACAGAATTACTTAAAACTCCAGTCCCATTTCTAAGAGTACTACCCTCCATGAGAGACTATCTTCAATCTTCTGACACTTCTCTGCCAACCTCCTGAGACGAAAGGCAAAGAATGACTGGGGGATGAGGGAAGTGGGGGTGGTATTTAAGCCTTTGGCTGGGGTGTGTTTGCCTCCTCCTGGTGGCCAGGTTCTGAATTCCCAAAAGTAATGAATGCTGCTGTGGAATCTTCCTGTTTAAGAAGAAAACTATACATTTAAAAAAAAAAACAGCTGTATATGTTATATAAATGGATAATCTAAAAAACATTTATGCAAAGAAAAATCTAGTGTATAATGTCCCTTTAACATAAGGCAAGAAAAGGAGGTTTAATTTCATGGCCAATTCACTGTGTGTATACATTATAGGTGTACGCGCGTGTGTATGTATATATTCATTCACTCACCTGCATATGATGAAACTGGAGAGATCTGAAGAGGGTAATGCTGTGCCCGAATGACTGGTTGGTCATCATTTTCAGTTGTTACCTCTACAACTTGACAAACATCGGGGGGATTTGAAACTATCATTTCGTCCACTGTAACAGTGCTAAACATATCATCACCCACAACTATAGATAAAACAAAAAAAAAAAGATTTACACTTAATACTGTAAAATTGTTTTTCCATTAATGTATTTTAAATAACTTGTTATACCAACTGCAGAGTATAAAATATTTAAGAAATTGCATTTTCATGCTTATATGTGTATATGAAGTATCTGGTTTTGTGCTTTGAAACCACATTCTATTACAATGGGTTGAACTTAAAGGTGATATCAGATCTCATTATGTTATAACTTTGTGTACACACAATTGCTTCCTTATGTTATATTTGTCTGGAACACCAAAGCTCAATATATAGAGAGAACAATGGACAATTATTTTATTACTTAACTATCCTGCATCCCACTGAGAGTGTAAATTCTTCTGCTGGCTATGTTTACATAGGCTTGTCAATAGCATATACTCCAGTATCAAAACTTTCATTATAGGTGGCTATACCACAGGCTAAATCAGCTATTTCAAATGCTAAAATAGGAGTAAAGGAGCTACTTGTAACCAATTTAATACACTCTAGCAGGTAAAAAGGATAATTCGGAATAATTTAAAGGGGAGAACATTTTTGGGTGAACTGTCCCTTTAATTATAAACCAGTTTAAAAAACTTTAAAGGGATGTTAAATGGTCTGTTTCATTGTTGTAATAAAAAACACACTACACAGTGGCTTATATTTATAGAAAAATTGAATTGCAATATGTATTATCAATCATTTTGAAAGAAAAAAAAAAATCTACACTACGTTGGTGCATTTCCATTAATTCCTGTCACGGCCCTACAAGGAGGGCCTCTGCAGGAAGGTTTATCTAGCCTGTTGTAATACAATTTCTAGAACATCATGAGCTGTTCTACTATAAAGTGAATAGACAAGATAACGGAGTCAGATTTGCCCATGCTCAGATCAGTCAGAATGTAACCTAAGGTACCAAGAAGTCAGCTCTTAAATAGACTGTCCCTTGAAGTGTCCTATCTTGTAATTGTTGAACTTTGAAGACTTCTCCTTCACTTCTTTTGAAAAAACGCTCAATTTCTGCAATATTCAGTTTTTTCCACTATTAGTCCGTCCTCTTAAGAATGTCAAAAAGATTGTGCCACATTGACAATTAATAATCAGAGCTCCTAAAATCTACTAAGATTATCATGTAATTTGATTTTCTTTTGTTCTTTATTTTGGTTCTAGACTGGTGCAGAAAACACCTTTTACTCATATTTATGGTTGACTTATACGGCTTATAAGCGCAGGAGAAAAACTATTTTTTATATTCAAAGCTTGATTCATTCAGAACAAGACTATAATGAAGTTGTGATTGAACAAATCTATAATATTTATAAAATATTAGATATATTGTTAGTATAAGAAGGCAGCTGCTCGCGTGACTCATCTCTTTTCGGAGTGCAACACTCTTAGATCTGGATTTGCACAGATCTTAGTGTGTTTCACTTTCACATGAAGAAATCAGTCTCCAAAAAGAGCTTTCTTCCGCATTTAGATGACAACGAAGTATCCAAATGCACATATCTATTAAATACATTTTTTTAATCCAATTTATGTGTGCAGATTGCACCTAAAACTTAAACCAGATGCTTTTTCCCCACCAGTGACTTCATGTAGCTAGATTGTACTAGAAGCACTTTTGCTAATGGAAGTACATTGTTAAAATGCTTCTATTTAAAAATTAAATGCACCCATGCATCTTTGAATTTTGACTTTTCTATCTCTTTAACGTGACAGTAAACACTTCGAGAACTTTATATAAAATGTCTAGTTACGAGTAATAAAACAACTTTGCACTATACTTTTATTATTTATTATGCCCGTTTCATGTGATTTAGCTCTGAAACTTTATATAGCGGTTTTGGGCTCCTCAGAGCAACCGCAGTCTCTGGAAGCTTTTGATTGCTTGTTTTGTCACCAGTACTTTGTCAGAGGAGAGCTGGCCTCCTAGGCTGACTGGAAAAACCCTCCTAGGCTGGCCAGGCCGCCTCACAATGGACACCCGCCTAACCCCTCTCAGGCCAGCCGGGCTCCTGAAACTTGGCCACAGAACAGCAGGACACCCACTACTTTTAACCCTGGTCACTCCAGCGGCCCTTTGTCCCAGAGCTCTGCTCTTTTGGGGATTGGTAGCTCCTAGGGAGGACAAGAGGTGATGGAATTGCCAGGGGGGAGCTACTTGGGGAACTGGGGGTTTCGAACACCCCTAACCCCAATCTTTACCGGCTTTAACTCCGGGCCCCAGTAACGAATAGCGCCACCTTTTGGACTGTGGCATCTGGGGACCGAGAGCTTTCAAATGACACCCTGGAAGTGCAGCCGTTTGCCCGGGATCACCCGAAACCGTCACATCTGGGTCCTGGGATTCTGTGGGACTATGGCTGCTATAGAGGCGCTGGTCTGTCTGGAGGGGCGGGATTGGCGGGAAAATTGTGGGATTGTCCTGTTTCACCTGAATGCTAGTATGTCTAGTTATTTGGGTGGGCTCCTGCTAAAATCACTTTCCTGGGCTACATAGCAGCCTGTTCCAGGCAGAGGAAGGACCCTCTGGCAGAGCTACCTAGTCTGGGTAGCTGGAGTCTGCCACAAGGTGGGACCCTGAGTACTGGTGCTGTCGAGCATCAGGAATGGCTACAGGCTGTGGTCACTTGCCAGCTACATAACTGCAGTCGGCAGGGAGGAAGCAGGACCCCTTTGGCGGAGGTACCAAGTGTCAGGCTAGCCGGGGTATCCGTCACAATATCTTTACAAAATTGTCTTTAGCAGATATGAACTGCATGGCAATACACTTCCTACTAACAATATGACCGTGACTAGCCTTGCCAGCTGCAGACACAATCCCATATTGACTACTTATAATGAATCAAGTGGTGGGTAAAGTTGGCCAACTGAAAAACAATTGCAGCAGATAAGCCCATTAGCCAGAGTAAATATGGTCCCATCCACCTTGGGAACAGTTTCTCACAAATTAACATTAGCAGCAGGTAAATAAAATAACAGTTTAAACCTTGCAGAAGGAGTAAACTAATTACCTGGTTTAGACCATTCCCTAGAAATCATGTCAGAGATAACATCCGGAATAGGGAAAACTTTAGAGGGATTAAAAACTGAATTTAACGATTACAAAGCTTATCATCAGAAACTTTAGAATCCTTAAACCCCAAAAGTAATTAATATCTCTTTTAAAAGACAACACATATGTTCAACTTTAAACAAAAAAGAGGAAATATCAGGTTCAACAACAGATAAAGATTCCTCATCACCAGAGGAAACAGAACAGTATCCCTGGTTTAGGGACACATAGAACTTGTAGAAGGTAAAATCTGAACTGACCTTTTAACACGTGTTTAAAGGCGGGAGAGCAGCCAGTGCCTCAGAAACTGCAGTCTTGATAAAACTTTTCACACTAGGTGAAACATTATTAACATTCTCCTGTAATAAACAAACAGAAGGTGCATTAATACCCAAGTAAACAGCATTATATTGGTCTGATTGCATTAATATTTCTAAACACGAGTCAAATAAATGAGCTGGAGAAGGTACCTCAACTTTTTTACATTAAGCACACCACCTAATAATTATAGAAAAGTGTTCAGGGGACTCAATTTCTAGGGTACATTAAGGGACAGAATCAGACAGTTCCATTATTACATAAGGCAAAGCTATGCAATAAAGACTATAACTGCCTTAAAAAGCTCTTGAGAAATTGAAATCGCTTACCCCCTCTTAAGTATCTTTTTTTTTTTTTTTTTTTTTTTAAATTCACAGGTACGAGCGCCAAGCTGAACTGCAAAAAAAGCAAGATAAATCACCATCAAATCTGATGGTCAGAGAACACTCATCAGAGTGAAGAAAATGCATGCAAAAAAACCCACCCAGCTATAAGGGATTTAGCGTGCTAAAACCCGACGTGCGCATAGCCGAGGACAAACATGAGCTATACCAGCCATAGGGCTAAAGTAACTATAAAAATATTTTTTTTAAAAAGGGACGTGCGCTAACCGACAATAATTTATTGGACGTGTGCAACCCAAAGGCCGAAATTCAAACTAAGCTAACCAAAAAAGCAAAACAGCAAGCGGAATAATGTAAAAGATGCTGTCCCAGAGACATATATATATATTAGTGCTTCAATGTTAATAAATTATACTTGCCAAAAGACACTCGTTCACCAGCAAATAAGCAGCAGACAGCAAAACCAGAACAAACATATCTACAGAGGTTATGGAATTTGAGTAGATTGTAGATCCATAGAAGGAGGAAAAAAGACAAGTCCCTGCAACCAATTCCGGAAGGTTTATGAAAAATTTCCCATGTGAATTTTTTTTCCCCATATGAAAAAAGAATCGCAAACTATAGCCCATATACATCCCTCTGACAAGCACTGCACTCTGAGGAGAAACCTTCTACTCCTGATTTATACAGAGTATCTAGATGGGTCAATCCGGAGAAATGTCCCAGATGACCATACCTTAGGAGACTGGTCAGAAGAGCTGTCCTAGGAATGACCCTGGAGGGTTATAAATCCCTCTCTGCACTCTGCTGTAAAGTCAACACCACATGACCTTGTTTAGCATGAGCCATATAGACTCAGAGCAAAGGTAGGTAGCATAACTAAGTGGTAGGACAGAGCAAAACATCCACGAACACTGTTGAGAAGGGGCTAAATTATCTGCAGGTCACCCTTCTAAAGGGCCAGTATGATGTCTAGAGACATAATCTGTACCATTATTTAAAGGGACAGTCTACACCTATAGCAACATAACTTCAAACCATAGATCGTGTTCCAATTAGTTAACTCACCCCCACTACCATAACGAGTCCGCTCGTTATGGTAGTTATTCAAATTCAAAAGTTAGATTTCTATCATTAGAAATGGCCGTCTAGCTCCTCCTATAAACGACATCATAGACTCTCTTATTTTCAATGCTCCAATCAAAAGTTGATCACCGGTTAAAAATCTGTCTCGCGCTTTCGTATGTTTGCGCAGGCGCAGCAGCGTAGGAACAAAAAAAATAGAACTCAGACATATGTTTAATTTGAACACAAATCAAATTATTCGGTGGAAAAGCTATTTAGAGTGTAAGTATAGAGTGAAGCAGCGATCAAATGCATTAAGTATTATTTTGCAACTGTTAAAATCTTAATTTTATTCAAGCTCAAAAATATATTTTTTTTTTGCGGAGGCTGTAGGTTCCAGGTGCATGGACGGACTTCAAGTTACACAAAACACTAAAGATGCGCAGGCGTGTTAGGAGGCTCATTACGTCACTTTGTGCTACATGCACGAGTATGAGCTAACTTAAGAACAGGACAACAAGGTAGGAGGAGAAGGGATTGGGCGGAGTTTGTCGGCCATTTCTAATGTCCGAAATCAAACTTCTTATTTCTAATAACTCGCTTTGTGTAGCAGACTCGTTAGGGTAGAGGGGGTGAGTTAAGACAATCGGAACACGATCTATGGTTTGACATTCTATTGCTATAGGTGTAGACTGTCCCTTTAAGGATAGACATGTTACAGCCATCAGCCAATCACAATTGTATATACGTATATTTTGTCAATTCTTGCACATGCTCACTAGGAGCTGGTGGCTCAAAAAGTGCATCTATAAAAAGACTGTGAACATTTTGTTAATGGAAGTAAATTGGAAAGTTGTTCAAAATTGCATGTTCTATTTGAATTATGAAAGTGACTTGAGTGTCCCTTTAAGTGGTTGTATTGTGGAGATCATTTCCTGTCTCCAGTCATCAAGGGAAATTAAAAGATCTTAGTTTGTTTGCCTACACAGTAAGCTGACCACTCCTCTGTTGTAGTTTATCTACCCAAACCACACATGCTGCTTGCTTAACTGCTAATTAACACTCCTTGTCTACTTGCCTAAAAAAAAAAATGTTTTGCCTAAAAATAAAATGCTATTATTACAGCAGAACCCTTTATATTTAAACACATTTCCATATTATACTATGAGTTCATATATTAAGCAGCACTTGCTGCTTTTGAGCCCTTGTGGGGTAAGCTTGCTTATGTGAGCCTGCTTTCCGCAAAGTAAGAAGCAGCAGTCTCCACCACTTGAGTTGGCGAAGATAAAACACCCCTGAAAACAGAGAAAAAATGAAAGGGCTAACCTATTGAAAGGAAGGTAGTTATGCAATAAGGTCTGAGGATTTATTAAGGCTAAATATAATTTACATCAGCAAGCCTCATGCTTAATTTAAATAGGTCAAGAACAAATATCAAGTCATTTATTGAAAACTAGACGGGAGTAAAACAACAAAGACACAAAATTCAGTGTTTCTAATTGTATATTTTGTCTAATCTATAAATCATAAATGTACTTTCCTCATTACTTCATGAATGACTGATGATCTGAAAAGGATTCAGTTTTCTTGTGGTAGTGGCAAATCTTACCATAGAGAGAAACACCTGATAATGCGTGGTTTGTGATACATATTTTCCATAGTGTGACTGCAGTATTTTGTTCTTATATTGCATGAGAAGTCACAACGTGTTTTCAGATGACTAACCCCTAAATCTAAAAAAACTTAAAGCAAAAAAAAAAAAAAAAAAAAAAAACAACCCCACAACATCCTCTGTTGGAGACCTTCCTGGCTGATTGTGACCACGGATGCCAGCCTCTTGGGCTGGGGAGCAGTCTGGGACTCTCTAAAAGAGCAGGGACTCAGGTATTTTTACTTTCCACAAGATTTTGGAGACCCCTTAACATGTAAAACATCTTTCTCCTCTCTGAATATTTTACACAGTCTATGCAGTAAGGAAAGCACAAGATAAAAAGGGTTATTACAAATAGAATACTATTTTGTGCTGTCTCTCATTGCCTGCCTGGGATTCTGTTGTAAAGACAGTATTCATGGTCAAACTGGAACCTCAGGTAGTATTTTTCTTCTTGGGAGAGACCTTTCCTGCAGCTTGTGAATACCGGTGTAACAATTACAGGGAAGCTTTCTACTGACTATTAGACTATGAAGCACCACACACAAAATGTAATATGAATGAGTAGTTGTCATCAACCAAGCACACAGGATGTACAAACTTTTCAAGAAATTAAAAGCAAGTGCATATAAAACTACATTACTTAAAGGGACATGATACCCAAATGTTGAAGCACATGAAAGTGATGCAGCAAAGCGAACTAGAAAATATAACCTGAACATCTCGATGTAAAAAAACAGAATTTATGCTTACCTGATAAATTACTTTCTCTTGCAGTGTATCCAGTCCACGGATTCATCCTTTACTTGTGGGATATTCTCATTCCCTACAGGAAGTGGCAAAGAGAGCACACAGCAAAGTTGTCCATATAGCTCCCCCTCTAGCTCCACCGCCCAGTCATTCGACCAAAGGTTAGGAAGAAAAAGGAGAAACCATAGGGTGCAGTGGTGACTGTAGTTTAAAACAAAATTTTTTTTACCTGACTTAAATGCCAGGGCGGGCCGTGGATTGGATACACCGCAAGAGAAAGTGATTTATCAGGTAAGCATAAATTCTGTTTTCTCTTGCAAGGTGTATCCAGTCCACGGATTCATCCTTTACTTGTGGGATACCAATACCAAAGCTTTAGGACACGGATGAAGGGAGGGAACAAGACAGGTACCTTAAACAGAAGGCACCACTGCTTGCAAAACCTTTCTCCCAAAAATAGCCTCCGAAGAAGCAAAAGTATAGAATTTATAAAATTTGGCAAAAGTATGCAGTGAAGACCAAGTCGCTGCCTTACAAATCTGTTCAACAGAAGCTTCATTTTTGAAAGCCCATGTGGAAGCCACTGCTCTGGTAGAATGAGCAGTAATTCTATCAGGAGGCTGCTGGCCAGCAGTCTCATAGGCCAAACGGATGATGCTTTTCAGCCAAAAGGAAAGAGAGGTAGCAGTCGCTTTCTGACCTCTCCTCTTACCAGAATAGATAACAAACAAAGAAGATGTTTGTCTGAAATCCTTAGTTGCTTGTAAATAGAACTTTAAAGCACGAACTACATCAAGATTGTGTAATAGACGTTCCTTCTTCGAAGATGGATTAGGACACAGAGAAGGAACAACTATTTCCTGGTTAATATTCTTGTTAGAAACAACTTTAGGAAGAAAACCAGGCTTGGTACGCAAAACTAGCTTATCTGCGTGGAACACCAGGTAAGGTGAATCACACTGTAAGGCAGATAATTCTGAAACTCTTCTAGCAGAAGAGATAGCTATCAAAAACAAAACTTTCCAAGATAACAACAATGTTTATGGAATGTAAAGGTTCAAACGGAACCCCTTGAAGAACTGAAAGAACTAGATTCAAACTCCATGGCAGAGCCACAGGTTTATAGACAGGCTTGATTCTGACTAAAGCCTGAGCAAACGCTTGAACGTCTGGTACCTCTGCCAGACGCTTGTGTAACAGGATAGACAAAGCAGATATTTGTCCTTTTAAGGAACTAGCTGACAATCCTTTCTCCAATCCTTCTTGGAGAAAAGACAATATCCTGGGAATCCTAATCTTACTCCATGACTAACCCTTGGATTCACACCAACAAAGATATTTCCGCCATATCTTATGGTAGATTTTCCTGGTGACAGGCTTTCTAGCCTGAATCAGAGTATCTATAACTGACTCAGAGAACCCCCGCTTTGATAGAATTAAGCGTTCAATCTCCAAGCAGTCAGACGTAGAGAAACTAAATTTGGATGCTTGAATGGACCCTGTATCAGAAGGTCCTGCCTCATTGGCAATGTCCATGGTGGGACAGATGACATGTCCACTAAGTCTGCATACCAAGTCCTGCGTGGCCACACAGGCGCTATCAGAATCACCGAAGCCTTCTCCTGCTTGATTCTGGCAACCAGACGCGGGAGGAGAGGAAATGGTGGAAAAACATAAGCCAGATTGAAGGACCAAGGCGCTGCTAGAGCATCTATCAATACCGCCTTGGGATCCCGGGACCTGGACCCGTAGAGAGGAAGTTTGGTGTTCTGACGGGACGCCATCAGATCCAACTCTGGAGTGCCGCAAAGCTGAGTCAGCTGGGCAAATGCCTCCGGGTGGAGTTCCCACTCCCCCGGGTGAAAAATCTGACAACTTAGAAAATCCGCCTCCCAGTTGTCTACTCCTGGGATGTGAATTGCTGAGAGATGGCAGGAGTGATCCTCTGCCCACCTGATTATTTTGGTTACTTCCGTCATTGCTAGGGAACTCTTTGTTCCCCCCTGATGATTGACGTAAGCTACAGTCGTGATGTTGTCCGACTGAAATCTGATGAATTTGGCCGCAGCTAGTTGAGGCCATGCCTGAAGAGCGTTGAATATCGCCCTCAGTTCCAGAATGTTTATCGGGAGAAGAGCTTCTTCCCGAGACCATAAGCCCTGAGCTTTCAGGGAGTCCCAGACCGCACTCCAGCCTAACAGACTGGCGTCGGTCATTACAATGATCCACTCTGGTCTGCGGAAACATATTCCCTGAGACAGGTGATCCTGAGACAACCACCAGAGAAGAGAATCTCTGGTCTCCTGGTTCTTAAAAACAGGAAAGGGAGCAAAGGGAACACCTGGTCTATCCCACTCCCTAGTAACGATATCCGCAATCCTCTTAGGGACCGGAAACGTATCCGTGTAAACCGGGACCTCTAGGTACTTGTCCATTTTACACAATTTCTCTGGGATCACCAAAGGGTCGCAGTCATCCAGAGTAGCTAATACCTCCCTAAGCAAAACGCGGAGGTGTTCTAGTTTAAATTTAAAAGCCAATGTATCTGAATCTGTCTGAGGAGGGACCCTTCCTGAATCAGAGACTTCTCCCTCAGACATCAAATCCCTCGCTCCCACTTCAGAGTGTTGTGAGGGTATATCGGATACGGCTACCAAAGCGTCAGAATGCTCATAATCTGTTCTTAAAACAGAGCTATCACGCTTTGCAGGTAACACGGGCAGTTTAGATAAGAAGGCTGTAAGAGAATTATCCATGACTGCCGCTAAGTCTTGTAATGTAAAAGTGTTAGACGCACTAGAGGTACTAGGCGTCGATTGCGCGGGCGTAACTGGTTGTGACACTTGGGGAGAGGCAGACGGGCTACCCTCGTTACCTTCAGTCTGAGAATCATCTTGGGCCACATTTTTAAGTGCAACAATATGATCTTTAAAGTGTATAGACATATCGGTACAAGTGGGACACATTCTGAGAGGGGGTTCCACCATGGCTTCTAAACACATTGAACAAGGATTTTCCTTAGTGTCAGACGTGTTTAATAGACTAGTAATATATATAAGCAGGCTTGGAAATCACTTTAATCAAATAAAAAACACAATTTGAAAAAAAACGTTACTGTGCCTTTAAGAAATAAAAAACATAATTTATGCTTACCTGATAAATTCCTTTCTCCTGTAGTGTAGTCAGTCCACGGGTCATCCATTAATTATGGGATTATATCTCCTCCCTAACAGGAAGTGCAAGAGGATCACCCAAGCAGAGCTGCTATATAGCTCCTCCCCTCTACGTCATACCCAGTCATTCGACCGAAACCAAACGAGAAAGGAGAAACTATAGGGTGCAGTGGTGACTGGAGTTTAATTTAAAATTTAGACCTGCCGTAAAAACAGGGCGGGCCGTGGACTGACTACACTACAGGAGAAAGGAATTTATCAGGTAAGCATAAATTATGTTTTCTCCTGTTAAGTGTAGTCAGTCCACGGGTCATCCATTACTTATGGGATACCAATACCAAAGCTAAAAGTACACAGATGACGGGAGGGACAGGCAGGACCTTTACACGGAAGGAACCACTGCCTGAAGAACCTTTCTCCCAAAAACAGCCTCCGAAGAAGCAAAAGTGTCAAATTTGTAAAATTTTGAAAAGGTGTGAAGTGAAGACCAAGTTGCAGCCTTGCAAATCTGTTCAACAGAGGCCTCATTTTTAAAGGCCCAATTGGAAGCCACAGCTCTGGTAGAATGAGCTGTAATTCTTTCAGGAGGCTGCTGTCCAGCAGTCTCATAGGCTAAACGTATTATGCTACGAAGCCAGAAGGAGAGAGAGGTAGCCGAAGCCTTTTGACCTCTCCTCTGTCCAGAATAAACGACAAACAGGGAAGAGGTTTGTCGAAAATCTTTAGTTGCCTGTAAATAAAATTTCAGGGCACGGACGACGTCCAGATTGTGCAGAAGTCGTTCCTTCTTTAAGGAAGGATTAGGGCACAATGAAGGAATAACAATCTCTTGATTGATATTCTTGTTAGTGACTACCTTAGGTAAGAACCCAGGTTTAGTACGCAGAACTACCTTGTCTGAATGAAAAATCAGATAAGGAGAATCACAATGTAAGGCTGATAACTCAGAGACTCTTCGAGCCGAGGAAATAGCCATTAGAAACAGAACTTTCCAAGATAACAGCTTGATATCAATGGAATGAAGGGGTTCAAACGGAACACCCTGTAAAACGTTAAGAACTAAGTTTAAACTCCATGGCGGAGCAACAGATTTAAACACAGGCTTAATCCTGGCCAAAGCCTGACAAAAAGCCTGAACGTCTGGAACTTCTGACAGACGCTTGTGTAAAAGAATGGACAGAGCCGAGATCTGTCCCTTTAACGAACTAGCAGATAAACCCTTTTCTAAGCCTTCTTGTAGAAAAGACAATATCCTAGGAATCCTAACCTTACTCCATGAGTAACTCTTGGATTCGCACCAATGTAAGTATTTACGCCATATTTTATGGTAAATTTTCCTGGTAACAGGTTTCCTAGCCTGTATTAAGGTATCAATCACTGACTCCGAGAATCCACGCTTTGATAGAATCAAGCGTTCAATCTCCATGCAGTCAGCCTCAGAGAAATTAGATTTGGATGTTTGAAAGGACCCTGAACCAGAAGGTCCCGTCTCAGAGGCAGAGACCATGGTGGACAGGACGACATGTCCACTAGATCTGCATACCAGGTCCTGCGTGGCCACGCAGGCGCTATTAGAATCACCGATGCTCTCTCCTGTTTGATCCTGGCAATCAGACGAGGAAGTATCGGGAAGGGTGGAAACACATAAGCCATGTTGAAGACCCAAGGTGCTGTCAGAGCATCTATCAGAACCGCTCCCGGGTCCCTGGACCTTGATCCGTAACAAGGAAGCTTGGCGTTCTGGCGAGACGCCATGAGATCCAGATCTGGTTTGCCCCAACGCCGAAGCAGTTGTGCAAATACCTCCGGGTGAAGTTCCCACTCCCCCGGATGAAAAGTCTGGCGACTTAGGAAATCCGCCTCCCAGTTCTCCACGCCTGGGATGTGGATCGCTGACAGGTGGCAAGAGTGAGACTCTGCCCAGCGAATTATCTTTGAGACTTCCATCATCGCTAGGGAACTCCTTGTCCCTCCCTGATGATTGATGTAAGCCACAGTCGTGATGTTGTCCGACTGAAACCTGATGAACCTCAGAGTTGCTAGCTGAGGCCAAGCCAGAAGAGCATTGAGAACTGCTCTTAATTCCAGAATGTTTATTGGAAGGAGACTCTCCTCCTGAGTCCATGATCCCTGAGCCTTCAGGGAATTCCAGACAGCGCCCCAACCTAGTAGGCTGGCGTCTGTTGTTACAATCGTCCAGTCTGGCCTGCTGAAGGGCATCTCCCTGGACAGATGTGGCCGAGAAAGCCACCATAGAAGAGAATCTCTGGTCTCTTGATCTAGATTCAGCATAGGGGACAAATCTGAGTAATCCCCATTCCACTGACTTAGCATGCACAATTGTAGTGGTCTGAGATGCAGGCGTGCAAAAGGTACTATGTCCATTGCCGCTACCATTAAGCCGATTACCTCCATGCATTGAGCCACTGACGGGTGTTGAATGGAATGAAGGACACGGCAAGCATTTAGAAGTTTTGTTAACCTGTCTTCTGTCAGGTAAATTTTCATTTCTACAGAATCTATAAGAGTCCCCAAGAAGGGAACTCTTGTGAGTGGCAATAGAGAACTCTTTTCTACGTTCACCTTCCACCCATGCGACCTTAGAAATGCCAGAACCAACTCTGTATGAGACTTGGCAGTCTGGAAACTTGACGCTTGTATCAGAATGTCGTCTAGGTACGGAGCTACCGAAATTCCTCGCGGTCTTAGTACCGCCAGAAGAGAGCCCAGAACCTTTGTAAAGATTCTTGGAGCCGTGGCTAACCCGAAGGGAAGAGCTACAAATTGGTAATGCCTGTTTAGGAAGGCAAACCTTAGGTACCGATAATGATCCTTGTGAATCGGTATGTGAAGGTAGGCATCCTTTAAATCCACTGTGGTCATGTATTGACCCCTTTGGATCATAGGTAAGATTGTCCGAATAGTTTCCATTTTGAACGATGGAACTCTTAGGAATTTGTTTAGGATCTTTAAGTCCAAAATTGGTCTGAAGGTTCCCTCTTTTTTGGGAACCACAAACAGATTTGAATAAAACCCTTGTCCGTGTTCCGACCGCGGAACTGGATGGATCACTCCCATTAATAAAAGGTCTTGTACACAGCGTAGAAACGCTTCTCTCTTTAACTGGTTTGCTGACAGCCTTGAAAGATGAAATCTCCCTTTTGGAGGAGAAGCTTTGAAGTCCAGAAGATATCCCTGAGATATGATCTCTAACGCCCAGGGATCCTGGACATCTCTTGCTCAAGCCTGGGCGAAGAGAGAAAGTCTGCCCCCCACTAGATCCGTTTCCGGATCGGGGGCCCTCACTTCATGCTGTCTTAGGGGCAGCAGCAGGCTTTCTGGCCTGCTTGCCCTTGTTCCAGGACTGGTTAGGTTTCCAGCCCTGTCTGTAGCGAGCAACAGTTCCTTCCTGCTTTGGAGCTGAGGAAGTTGATGCTTCTCCTGCCTTGAAGTTACGAAAGGCATGAAAATTAGACTGTCTAGCCCTTGGTTTGGCTCTGTCTTGAGGCAGGGCATGACCCTTACCTCCAGTAATGTCAGCGATAATTTCTTTCAAACCGGGCCAGAATAATGTCTGCCCTTTGAAAGGTATGTTAAGCAATTTAGATTTAGAAGTCACATCGGCTGACCAAGATTTAAGCCACAGCGCTCTGCGCGCTTGAATGGCGAATCCTGAATTCTTAGCCGTAAGTTTAATTAAGTGTACTACGGCATCGGAAATAAATGAATTAGCTAGCTTAAGGACTCTAAGCTTGTCTGTAATCTCATCCAATGTAACTGAGTTAATGGTCTCTTCCAGAGACTCAAACCAGAATGCCGCTGCAGCCGTGACAGGCGCAATGCATGCAAGGGGTTGTAATATAAAACCTTGTTGAACAAACATTTTCTTAAGGTAACCCTCTAACTTTTTATCCATTGGATCTGAAAAAGCACAGCTATCCTCCACCGGGATAGTGGTGCGTTTAGCCAGAGTAGAAACTGCTCCCGCCACCTTAGGGACCGTCTGCCATAAGTCCCGTGTGGTGGCGTCTATTGGAAACATTTTTCTAAATATAGGAGGGGGAGAAAAGGGCACACCAGGTCTATCCCACTCCTTGTTAATAATTTCTGTAAGCCTTTTAGGAATAGGAAAAACGTCAGTACACGTCGGTACCGCAAAATATTTATCCAGCCTACACATTTTCTCTGGAATTGCAACCGTGTTACAATCATTCAGAGCCGCTAATACCTCCCCTAGCAATACACGGAGGTTCTCAAGCTTAAATTTAAAATTTGAAATGTCTGAGTCCAGTTTACTTGGATCAGATCCGTCACCCACAGAATGAAGCTCTCCGTCCTCATGTTCTGCAAATTGTGACGCAGTATCAGACATGGCTCTAATATTATCAGCGCACTCTGTTCTCACCCCAGAGTGGTCGCGTTTACCCCTAATTTCTGGCAATTTAGATAATACTTCAGTCATAACATTAGCCATGTCTTGCAAAGTGATTTGTATGGGCCGCCCTGATGTACTTGGCGCCACAATATCACGCACCTCCTGAGCGGGAGACGAAGGTACTGACACGTGAGGAGAGTTAGTCGGCATAACTTCCCCCTCGTTGTCTGGTGAAATTTTCTTTACATGTACACTTTTATTTAAAGTAGCATCAATGCAATTAGTACACAAATTTCTATTGGGCTCCACATTGGCCTTTAAACATATTGCACAAAGAGTTTCCTCTGTGTCAGACATGTTTAACAGACTAGCAATGAAACTAGCAAGCTTGGAAAATACTTTTGAAATAAATTTACAAGCAATATAAAAAACGTTACTGTGCCTTTAAGAAGCACCAATAAACTGTCACAGTTGAAATTACAATGAACCAAATTTGTTATAGCAACCAAATTTTCACAGTAAATGCAATAAGTTAGCAAAGGATTGCACCCACCAGCAAATGGATGATTAACCCCTTAATACCCAAAAAACGGATAACAGAATATAAACGTTTTATCACAGTCAAAAGCACAGTCTCACAGGTCTGCTGTGAGTGATTACCTCCCTCAAAACTAGTTTTGGAGACCCCTGGGCTCTGTAGAGACGTCCTGGATCATGGAGGAAGGAATAGGAAGACTGTGACTGAATTCTTACTGCGCAAGAAAGCGCCAAAATAGGCCCCTCCCACTCATATTATAACAGTGGGGAAGCTCAGTAAACTGAATTTATTCATAAATAAACGACAGCCATGTGGAAAATAATGCCCAAAATTTTTTATCACCAAGTACCTCAGAAAAAAACGATTAACATGCCAGTAAAACGTTTTAAAATAAAATTATGAAATGATACTAATAAGCCTGCTGCTAGTCGCTTTCACTGCAGTGGGGGCTCAAATATAAGTTAAATGTATACAGTATTTTCTTAGTGAAGTTCCATTCCCCAGAAATACCTCAGTGTAACATACATACATATCAGCCTGATACCAGTCGCTACTACTGCATTTAAGGCTGCACTTATATGGGTATTAGCAGTATTTTCTCAGTCAATTCCATTCCTTAGAAAATAATATACTGCAACATACCTCCTTGCAGGTGAACCCTGCCCGCTGTCCCCTGTTCTGAAGTTAACTCACTCCTCAGAATGGCCGAGAACAGCAAATGGATCTTAGTTACGACCGCTAAGATCATACACAAACTCAGGTAGATTCTTCTTCTAATGCTGCCTGAGAAAAAACAACACACTCCGTTGCTGTTTAAAATAACAAACTTTTGATTGAAGATATAAAAACTAATTTTAATAACCACAGTCCTCTCACACGTCCTATCTATTAGTTAGGTGCAAGAGAATGACTGGGTATGACGTAGAGGGGAGGAGCTATATAGCAGCTCTGCTTGGGTGATCCTCTTGCACTTCCTGTTAGGGAGGAGATATAATCCCATAAGTAATGGATGACCCGTGGACTGACTACACTTAACAGGAGAAAGAGCACACAATTTTACAAAACAGTGAAAAATGCAGCAGTTCTCCTGAAATTTTCACAGTATGTACCTAAAGCCATAATAAGATTGCACCACAAGTTTCAAAACGATTAACCCCTTAATGCCCAAACCGGAGCAGCTTAAAGCCAACACCCGGTTAAAGATAGTACAGCACCTTGCCACAGCCTTGCTGTGGCCCTACCTGCCCTTAGGGATCAGATTTGGGGGAATATATCTTCTATCAGGCCCTCAAACAGCAGCAGGACCCTCCATGTGAATCAGCATGAACTTCTCTGCAAATTCTAACTGTGCATGTGAGGCGCGAAATTAGGCCCCTCCCACTCTACTCCGGAGTTGTGAGGCCTAGTAAAACACTCTTAAGTGACTAAAAACCAGCCATGTGGGTAATAACCCCAGAAAAAAACCCAAAAGGACTCTCAAAGTGTCTACAAACGTTATTTTTCTTGAATAAACAATTGATTGCCCTGAATCAGTGTCAACCAGCATAATTAGCCCTGTTATGTAAGCATTCAATTCCTTATTAAGTCTGTGAATATAGCTTACCCTCCCCTCATGGGGATATTGTCAGTCTCTTCTAGCATTATCTCAGTCTTGTCTAGAAATAAATGACTGAACATACATCATTGCAGATTACCCTGCAAACCGTTCCCCCCAACTGAAGTTTTCTGGTACTCCTCAGTCCTGCGTGGGAACAGCAGTGGATTTCAGTTACAACATGCTAAAATCATTTTCCTCTCAGCAGAAATCTTCATCACTTTTCTGCTAGAGAGTAAATAGTACAAACCGGTACCATTTACAATAACAAACTTTTGATTGAAGATAATAAAAACTACAATTCTAACACCACATTCACTTTACCCTCCTGTAGAGAGACCCTAGTGCTTAGAGCCGGCAAAGAGAATGACTGGGGGGTGGAGCTAGAGGGGGAGCTATATGGACTGCTTTGCTGTGTGCTCTCTTTGCCACTTCCTGTAGGGAATGAGAATATCCCACAAGTAAAGGATGAATCCGTGGACTGGATACACCTTGCAAGAGAAATGAAGATATTTTACCTCAAATTTCCTAAGTATTCACACCCCACTGTAAAGAGACTTAAAGTAGCCAGTCGGGATGCTTGTCCCAGGACAAGCTAGTGAGTTTGCATCTGGCATGTGCAGGCACAGTCATATTATTTTACTATTCAGTTAAAGGGACACTGAACCCAAATTTTTTCTTTTGTAATTCAGAAAGAGCATGCAATTTTAAGCAACTTTCTAATTTACTCCTATTATCAATTTTTCTTCGTTCTCTTGCTATCATTATTTGAAAAAGAAGGCATCTAAGCTTTTTTTTGGTTTTAGTACTCTGGACAGCACTTTTTTTATTGGTGGATGAATTTATCCACCAATCAGCAAGGACAACCCAGGTTTTCACCAAAAATGGGCCGGCATCTAAACTTACATTCTTGCATTTAAAATAAATATACCAAGAGAATGAAGAAAATTTGATAATAGGAGTAAATTAGAAAGTTGCTTAAAATTTCATGCTCAATCTGAATCACGAAAGAAAAATTTTGGGTACAGTGTCCCTTTAAAGTAAGCTTTTTACAGTTATGCTTCATCACTTTCAAGTGATTTAGTATGCGAGTATTGTTTCTCTGAATTCATAAATCTGAATAATTTAAAAAGGAGAAAAAACAAAATTTATGCTTACCTAATACATTTCTTTCTTTCCGGATATGGCAAGTCCACGGCATCATCAATTACTGTTGTGAATATCACTCCTGGCCAGCAGGAGGAGGCAAAGTGCACCACAGTTAAACTGTTAAGTATCACTCCCTTACCCACAACTCCATGTCATTCGAACGAAGGGATATGGAGAAAAAAGGAGCAACACAAGGTGTAGAGGTGCCTGAAGTTTAGTCAACAACAACTGTCTTTAACCACTTGAGTGTTAACGACGGCTCTGAGCCATTGCCGAGTTTCCCACTCTGGTGCTAACAACGGCTCAGAGCCGTCGCTAGCACTCTCCCACCATGAGGTAGATCTGGAAGCTCCCACCCGCCCCTACCCCAGCGGTTGAGCCTGCATAGTGACAGGCACGTTGGGGCTTTACGTTATGCGTGGTGTAGTCAAGCGCGATGACGTGATGACATCACCACGCAACTTTATTTAAAATTAACAATGTTAAGTATAGGAGCAGGGGGCATGCTGCTTAGAAGCCTGTATCTCAGGCATCTAAGCAGCTACAGACCCCCGAGACCCACCGTTGGAAAGGTCACCTTTGGGGATATGAAGAAAAAAAAAAAAAAATTTGAAAAAAAAATAAATAAATAAAAAAACCTTAAAACAGCTTAGCACACAGGTGGGAAAGAGCTTAGCACTCAAATGGTTAAATAAAGGGTAGGGCCGTGGACTCACCATATCCGGAAAGAAAGAAATTTATCAGGTAAGCATCAATTTTGTTTCCTTTCCTAAAATATGTTGAGTCCACGGCATCATCAATTACTTTTGGGAATTAATACCCAAGCTAGAGGACACAGATTAGGGAGGGACAAGGACAGGTAGAGCTAAATAGAAGGTACCACAGCTTGAAGAACCTCTCTCTCAAAAGAAGCCTCAGCTGAGGCAAAAACATAATTTATGCTTACCTGATAAATTTATTTCTCTTGTAGTGTGTTCAGTCCACGGGTCATCCATTACTTATGGGATATATTCTCCTTCCCAACAGGAAGTTGCAAGAGGATCACCCAAGCAGAGCTGCTATATAGCTCCTCCCCTCACATGTCATATCCAGTCATTCGACCGAAACAAGACGAGAAAGGAGAAACTATAGGGTGCAGTGGTGACTGGAGTTATAATTTAAAATTTAGAACCTGCCTCAAAAAGACAGGGCGGGCCGTGGACTGAACACACTACAAGAGAAATAAATTTATCAGGTAAGCATAAATTATGTTTTCTCTTGTTAAGTGTGTTCAGTCCACGGGTCATCCATTACTTATGGGATACCAATACCAAAGCTAAAGTACACGGATGATGGGAGGGACAAGGCAGGAACATTAAACAGAAGGAACCACTGCCTGTAGAACCTTTCTCCCAAAAACAGCCTCCGAAGAAGCAAAAGTGTCAAATTTGTAAAATTTGGAAAAAGTATGAAGTGAAGACCAAGTTGCAGCCTTGCAAATCTGTTCAACAGAGGCCTCATTCTTAAAGGCCCAGGTGGAAGCCACAGCTCTAGTGGAATGAGCTGTAATCTTTTCAGGAGGCTGCTGTCCAGCAGTCTCGTAGGCTAAGCGTATTATGCTACGAAGCCAAAAAGAGAGAGAGGTAGCCGAAGCCTTTTGACCTCTCCTCTGTCCAGAGTAAACGACAAACAGAGAAGAAGTTTGTCGAAAATCTTTAGTTGCCTGTAAGTAGAATGTCAGGGCACGGACCACGTCTAGATTATGCAAAAGACGTTCCTTCTTTGAAGAAGGATTAGGGCATAACGATGGAACAACAATCTCTTGATTGATATTCCTGTTAGAAACAACCTTAGGTAAAAACCCAGGTTTAGTACGCAGGACTACCTTGTCTGAATGAAAGATCAGATAAGAAGAATCACAATGTAAGGCAGATAACTCAGAGACTCTTCGAGCCGAGGAAATAGCCATCAAAAACAGAACTTTCCAAGATAAAAGCTTAATATCAATGGAATGAAGGGGTTCAAACGGAACACCCTGAAGAACTTTAAAAACCAAGTTTAAGCTCCACGGAGGAGCAACAGTTTTAAACACAGGCTTAATCCTAGCCAAAGCCTGACAAAAAGCCTGGACTCTGCCGTCTCTGCCAGACGCTTGTGTAAAAGAATAGACAGAGCAGAAATCTGTCCCTTTAGTGAACTAGCGGATAAGCCCTTTTCTAAACCCTCTTGTAGAAAAGACAATATCCTAGGAATCCTAACCTTACTCCATGAGTAACTCTTGGATTCACACCAATATAAATATTTACGCCATATCTTGTGGTAAATTTTTCTGGTAACAGGTTTCCGAGCCTGTATTAATGTATCAATAACCGAATCCGAAAACCCACGCTTTGATAGAATCAAGCGTTCAATTTCCAAGCAGTCAGCCTCAGAGAAATTAGGTTTGGATGGTTGAAAGGACCTTGAATTAGAAGGTCCTGCCTCAGGGGTAGAGACCATGGTGGACAGGACGACATGTCCACTAGGTCTGCATACCAGGTCCTGCGTAGGCCACGCAGGCGCTATCAGAATCACCGATGCTCTCTCCTGTTTGATCCTGGCAATCAGTCGAGGTAGCAACAGAAAAGGTGGAAACACATAAGCTATGTTGAAAACCCAAGGGGCTGCTAGTGCATCTACCAGCACCGCACCCGGGTCCCTGGACCTGGATCCGTAACAAGGAAGCTTGGCGTTCTGGCGAGATGCCATGAGATCCAGATCCGGTTTGCCCCAACGACGAATCAGTTGAGCAAATACCTCCGGGTGGAGTTCCCACTCCCCCGGATGAAAAGTCTGGCGACTTAGAAAATCCGCCTCCCAGTTCTCCACGCCTGGGATGTAGATCACTGACAGGTGGCAAGAGTGAGACTCTGCCCAGCGAATTATCTTCGAGACTTCCAACATCGCTAGGGAACTCCTGGTTCCCCCTTGATGATTGATGTAAGCCACAGTCGTGATGTTGTCCGACTGAAATCTGATGAACCCCAGTGTTGCTAACTGAGGCCAAGCTAGAAGAGCATTGAATATTGCTCTTAATTCTAGAATGTTTATCGGGAGGAGTCTCTCCTCCTGAGTCCACAATCCCTGAGCCTAGTAGGCTGGCATCTGTTGTTACAATCGTCCAATCTGGTCTGCGAAAAGTCATTCCTTTGGACAGATGAACCCGTGACAACCACCAGAGAAGAGAATCTCTGGTCTCCTGGTCCAGGTTTAGCAAAGGGGACAGATCTGAGTAATCCCCGTTCCATTGACTTAGCATGCATAGTTGCAGCGGTCTGAGATGTAGGCGCGCAAATGGCACTATGTCCATTGCCGCGACCATTAAGCCGATTACTTCCATGCACTGAGCTACTGATGGGCTTGGAATGGAGTGAAGCACACGGCAAGCATTGAGAATCTTTGATAACCTGGACTCCGTCAGGTAAATCTTCATCTCTACAGAATCTATAAGAATCCCTAGAAAAGGGACCCTTGTGAGTGGTAACAGAGAACTCTTTTCCACGTTCACTTTCCACCCATGCGACCTCAGAAATGCTAGAACTATCTCTGTATGAGACTTTGCATTTTGAAAACTTGACGCTTGTATCAGAATGTCGTCTAGGTACGGAGCCACCGATATGCCTCGCGGTCTTAATACCGCCAGAAGTGAGCCCACAACCTTTGTAAAAATTCTCGGGGCCGTAGCTAACCCGAAGGGAAGAGCTACAAACTGGTAATGCCTGTCTAGAAAGGCAAACCTTAGGTACCGATAATGATCTTTGTGAATCGGTATGTGAAGGTAGGCATCCTTTAAGTCCACTGTGGTCATATATTGACCCTCTTGGATCATGGGTAGGGTGGTCCGAATGGTTTCCATCTTGAACGATGGAACCCTTAGGAATTTGTTTAAGATTTTTAAGTCTAAGATTGGTCTGAAGGTTCCCTCTTTCTTGGGAACCACAAACAGATTTGAATAGAACCCTTGCCCCTGTTCCGTTCGCGGAACTGGGTGGATCACTCCCATCACTAAGAGGTCTTGTACACATTGTAGAAATGCCTCTTTCTTTACTAGGTTTGTTGATAACCTTGACAGATGAAACCTCCCTTGTGGAGGAGAAGTTTTGAAATCCAGAAGGTATCCCTGAGATATAATCTCCAACGTCCAGGGATCCTGTACATCTCTTGCCCAAGTCTGGGTGAAGAGAGAAAGTCTGCCCCCCACTAGATCCGTCTCCGGAAAGGGGGCCCTGTCTTCATGCTGTCTTAGGGGCGGAAGTAGGCTTTCTGGCCTGCTTGCCCTTGTTCCATGACTGGTTGCCTTTCCAACCCTGTCTGTAACGAGCAGTAGTTCCTTCCTGTTTTGGAGCGGAGGAAGTTGATGCTGCTCCTGCCTTGAAATTACGAAAGGCACGAAAATTAGACGGTTTGGCCTTTGATTTGGCCCTGTCCTGAGGAAGGGTGTGGCCCTTACCTCCAGTAATGTCAGCAATAATTTCCTTCAAGCCGGGCCCGAATAAGGTCTGCCCTTTGAAAGGAATGTTTAGTAGTTTAGACTTAGAAGTTACATCTGCTGACCAGGATTTAAGCCATAGCACTCTGCGCGCCTGTATGGCGAATCCGGAATTCTTAGCAGTAAGTTTGGTTAAATGCACTACGGCATCCGAAACAAACGCATTAGCCAGCTTAAGAGTCTTGCTCAAAGATTCATCCAATGGTGCTGTGCGAATCGCCTCATCCAGAGACTCAAACCAGAATGCCGCTGCAGCAGTGACAGGCGCAATGCATGCAAGAGGCTGTAATATAAAACCTTGTTGAACAAACATTTTCTTAAGGTAACCCTCTAATTTTTTATCCATTGGATCTGAGAAAGCACAGCTATCCTCCACCGGGATAGTGGTACGCTTGGCTAAAGTAGAAACTGCTCCCTCCACCTTAGGGACCGTCTGCCATAAGTCTCGTGTGGTGGCGTCTATAGGGAACATTTTTCTAAATATCGGAGGAGGGGAAAAGGGCACACCGGGTCTATCCCACTCCTTGCTAATAATCTCTGTAAGCCTCTTTGGTATAGGAAAAACGTCAGTACACACCGGTACCGCATAGTATTTATCCAGCCTACATAATTTCTCCGGGATTGCCACCGTGTCACAATCATTCAGAGCCGCTAACACCTCCCCTAGTAACACGCGGAGGTTCTCAAGCTTAAATTTAAAATTTGAAATTTCTGAATCCGGTCTCCCCGAATCAGAACCGTCACCCACAGAATGAAGCTCTCCGTCCTCATGTTCTGCAAATTGTGACGCAGTATCAGACATGGCTCTCGTGTCATCGGCACGCTCTGTCCTTAACCCAGAGCTGTCGCGCTTGCCTCTTAACTCGGGCATATTGTATAATACTTCTTTCATAACATTAGCCATATCATGTAAAGTGATTTGTAAGGGCCTTGATGTACTTGGCGCCTCAATCTTACGCACCTCCCGAGCGGGAGACGAAGGTACTGACACGTGAGGAGAGTTAGACGGCATAACTTCCCCCTCGTTGTCTGGTGATAATTTCTTTATCGGTACAGATTGACTTTTATTCAAAGTAATATCAATACAATTGGTACACATATTTCTATTGGGCTCCACATCGGCTTTTAAACATAATGAACAAGCAGATTCCTCTGTATCAGACATGTTTAAACAGACTAGCAATGAAGCTAGCAAGCTTGGAAATTACTTCAATAAGTTTACAAGCAATATAAAAAACGCTGCAGCGCTTATTTTAAAAAACACAATTGAAGAACAAAGAACTAGTTCAGTTATAGTCAACAATTCTTTAAATGTATTAATTAGCAGAGGATTGCACCCATTAGCAAAAAGGATGATTAACCCCTCAGTACCCAAAAAACGGATATCAAATTAAGATTTAACGCTTTTATCACAGTCAAACACACTGTCACAGGTCTGCTGTGACTGATTACCTCCCTCAAAAACGAATTTTGAAGATCCCTGAGCTCTCTGGAGACGTCCTGGATCAAAGAGGAAGAAGCAGGAAGACTGTGCTAGAATTTTAACTGCGCAACAAGGCGCTAAAAAAAAAAAAGGTCCCTCCCACTCCTATTACAACAGTGGGAGACCTGATATAACGGTTTCTATGCAGAAATATACGTTAGCCGTGTGGAAAAAAATCATGCCCAAAAAGATTTATCACCAAAGTACCTCACAAAACGATTAACATGCCAGTAAACTATTAAAAAACAACATTTCAGATGCTGTGTAAAGTTATTACTAAGCCTGCTACCAGTCGCTTCTACTGCAGTTAAGGCTCACACATTATATCAGTATTAACAGTATTTTTTCAGTCAAATTCTAGTCCCTAGAAAATAACTCTACTGTGCATACATTTATCAGCCTGATACCAGTCACTACTACTGCATTTAAGGCTGTACTTACATCATACGGGTAACAGCAGTGTTTTCTTAGTCAATTCCATTCCCAGAAAATATTGTACTGCACATACCTCATTTGCGGGAGACCCCGCATGCTATTCCCATTTTCTGAAGTTACCCCACTCCTCAGAACGTCGAGAACAGCCAGTGGATCTTAGTTATGCCTGCTAAGATCATAGAAAACGCAGGCAGTTTCTTCTTCCAAATACTGCCTGAGATAGAAAAACAGCACACTCCGGTGCCATTTAAAATAACAAACTTTTGATTGAAGAATAATTAAGTAAAAAACTCCAGCTCCTCTCGCGACCTCCTTCTTTGTTGAGGGTTGCAAGAGAATGACTGGATATGACATGTGAGGGGAGGAGCTATATAGCAGCTCTGCTTGGGTGATCCTCTTGCAACTTCCTGTTGGGAAGGAGAATATATCCCATAAGTAATGGATGACCCGTGGACTGAACACACTTAACAAGAGAAAGTATCAATTTTGTAAAATTTGGAAAAAAGTATGTAGAGATGACAAAGTTGCCGCCTTGCAAATTTGTTCCACAGAAGCTTCATTCTTGAAGGCCCAAGAAGAGGAGACAGCTCTTGTGGAATGAGCAGTAATTCTCTCAGGAGGCTGCTGTCCAGCAGTCTCATAAGTGAAACGAATAATACTTCTTAACCAAAAAGAAAGAGTAACAGCTGTAGCTTTCTGACCTTTCCCAGAGAAACAAACAAACAAAGCAGATGACTGGCGAAAAATCCTTAGTCGCTTGTAAGAAGAATTTCAAAGCACTCACAACATCCAGGTTGTGTAACAAACGCTTGTTATCAGAAGAAGGGTTAGGACATAGAGAAGGAACAACAATTTCCTGATTAATATTTCTATCAGAAACAACTTTGGGAAGGATACCCAATTTAGTATGAAGAACTACTTTATCCGCATGAAAGATAAGATACAGAGAATCATACTGCAAAGCGGAGATTTCCGAAACTCTCCGAGCAGAAGAAATAGTAACGAGAAATAAAACCTTCCAAGACAGCAACTTAATATCTAAGGAATGCATAGGCTCAAACAGAGCCTGCTGCAAAACTCTAAGAACAAGTTTAAGATTACAAGAAGAAACAGACTTAAAACACAGGCCTGATTCTGATCAGGGCCTGACAAAAAGATTGCACGTCTGGCACATCCGCCAGAAGCTTATGTAGCAAAATGGACAAAGCAGAAATCTGACCCTTCAGAGTACTTGCTAACAAACCCTTCTCCAGACCATCCTGTAGAAAAGACAAAATCCTAGGAATCCTGACCCTACTTGAAGAGCAGCCCTTGGATTCACACCAATAAAGATATTTAAGCCATATCTTAAGGTAAATCTTCCTAGTAACAGGCTTGCAAGCCTAAATCATGGTCTCAATGATCAACTCAGAAAACCCATGCTTAGACAGAATTAAGCGTTCAATCTCCAAGCAGTCAGCTTCAGAGAAACGAGATTTGGATGAAGGAAGGGACCCTGAAGTAGAAGGTCCTTCCTCAGAGGCAGTCTCCAAGGTGGAAGAGACAAAATCTCCACTAGGTCTACGTACCAGATCCTGCGAGGCCACGCAAGGGCTATGAGAATCACCAACGCTCTCTTCTGCTTGATACGAGCAATGACTCACGGAAGGAGAGCCAACGGAGGAAACAGGTATGCCAACCTGAAATTTCCAAGGGACCGCCAGAGCATCTATCAGTGCGGCCTGTGGATCCCTTGACATCTAACCGTACCCTCAGGAGCGTAGTTTTCTGCCAAGACACCATCAGATCCAGCACCCCCCATTTGAGAGTCAAGCTGAAGAACACCTCCGGATGGAGTTCCCACTCCCTGGGATGAAAAGTATGTCTGCTCAGAAAATCTGCCTCCCAGTTGTCCACTTCTGGAATGTGGATGAAAGATAGACAGCAATTGTAGGCTTGTGGCCACTGAATAATCCGAGCCACCTCTTTCATGGCTCAGGAACTCTGAGTTCTCCCCTGGTGATTGATGTAAGCCACTGAGGTTATGTTGTCCAACTGGAACCTGATAAACCAGACTAAAGCTGAGTCCAAGTCATCAGAGCATTGAAAACCGCTATTATAATATTTATGGAGAGAGCTGACTCTTCCCGAGACCAGATTCCCTGCGCTTTTAGAGAGTCCCAGACTGCTCCCCAGTCCAACAGGCTGGTATCCGTGGTCACAATCACCCATGAAGGTCTAAGAAAACATGTTCCTTGAGAAAGATGTTCTTGAGACAGCCACCACGGAAGAGAGTCCCTCGTCGAATGATCTAGATCTATCCTCTGAGACAAATCCGCAAAGTCCCCGTTCCATTGTCTGAGCATGTATAACTGCAGCGCTCTCAAATGGAACCGAGCATCAGACCAATTACCTCCATACATTGAGCCACTGATGGTCGAAGAGTAGACTGAAGAGAGAGACAAGAGGAAAGAATCTTGGCTTTTATGACCTCCGTCAGAAATATTTTCATTGATAGGGAACCTATTACGGTCCCTAGGAAAACCACCCTCGTAGATGGAACAAGGGAACTCTCTTTCAGATTCACTTTCCATCCATGGGAACATAGAAAAGACATTATCTCTGTATGAAAGTCTGCTTGTTGAAAAGATGGCGCCTGAACCAGAATATCATCCAGATAGGGCACCACTGCAATTCCCCAAGACCTGATTACTGCCAAGAGAGCCCCCAGAACAATTGAAAAAATTCTGGGAGCTGTGGCAAGGCCAAACGGAAGAGCTACAAACTGAAATTGTTTGTCCAGAAAAGCAAATATCAGAAATTTGTGATGTTGCCTGTGAATGGGAACATGAAGGTACGCATCCTTCAGGTCTATGGTCATCATGAACTGACACTCTTGGACCAAGGGAAGAATGGAACGTATAGTTTCCATCTTGGAAGACGGAACTCTGAGAAACCTGTTTAGACACTTCAGGTCTAGAATTGGTCGGAAAGTTCACTCTTTTTTGGGAACCACAAACAGATTGGAATAGAACCCTAGACCCTGTTACTGTACCCGAACAGGAACTATCACTCCCAGGGAAGAAAGATCCTGTACACATGTCAAGAACGCCTCTCTTTATCTGGTCTGCAGTTATCCTTGAGAGATGAAACCTACCCCTGGGAAGAAAAGTCTTGAATTCCAACTTGTAACCCTGCAATACAATGTCCACGGCCCATGGATCCGGGACATCTCGTACCTATGCCTGGGAAAATTGTTTAAGTCTGCCCCTACGTGATCCGCTCCCGGATCCGGGGCAAAACTTTCATGCGGATTTAGAGTCACCTGAGGGTTTCTTAGATGGCTTCCCCTTGTTTCAGGACTGATTGGGTTTCCAGAAAGTCTTGGACTGTTCCTGCTTGGAAGAGGAAGGCTTACCTCTGAAGTTAGCGCTCTACAAATAACCGATAATAATAATAAAAAGTTACGAAAGGAACGAAAATTACTCTGTTGTCCTTTCGTCCTATTCTTCCTGTCTTGAGGTAGAAAAGACCCTTTAATACCCGTAATATCAGAAATAATTTATGTTAAACCTGGTCCAAACAATGTCTTGCCCTTATAAGAGCGAGCCTTTACCTTAGAAGAGACTTCTGCTGACCAAGATTTCAGTCACAAGGCTCTACGGCCTAGTACGGCAAATCCACTTGGCACCCAGCCTAATCCCCTGCAATATAGCATCTGAAATAAAGGAATTAATCATCTTAAGAGCTTTAATTCTGTCTTTAATCTCATCTTAAGGAGTTTCTACCTGAAGAGAATCAAACAAAGCATCAAACTAGTAAGATGCAGCACTAGTCACGGTGGCAATACAAACTGCCGGTTGCCATAAAAGGCAAATATGAACGTAAATTCTTTTTAAATAAACCTCTATCTTTTTGTCCATATGATCTTTAAAAGAGCAACTATACTCAATAGGAATAGTTGTCCTCTTGGCTAACGTAGAAATAGCACGTTCTACTTTAGGAACCATGTGCCAAGGCTCCGAAATAGAGTCAGCGACCGGAAACATTTTCTTAAAAATAGGAGACGGGGAAAAAGATACCCCCAGCTTCTCCCACTCCTGAGTTATAATATCCAAAGCCCGGTCTGGGACCGGAAAAACCTCCATAGAGGCAGGAACCTCAAAGTAATTATTAAGTTTACTAGATTTCTGAGGGTGGACAGCGACAGGAGTATCTGAGTCTTCCAAGGTAGCCAAAACCTCCTTTAACAAAGCACGAAGGTGTTCAAGCTTAAATCTGAAAAAGCTTCCATCAGGTTCAGACGACGGACTATCCGAATCTGAGATTTCACCCTCAGAAAGCTCTGACGCATCTTTCTCATCAGACTTAGGAGGAAGAGCCATCTGAGACAAATAACTGGAATCAGAAACCCTGCCATCTAAATTCCTTTTCCTCTTACGCTTTCCCATTAACATAGGAAAAGCAGCTAACGCTGCAGATACCGCTGAGGATACTTGAGCGGCAATCTCTGCTTTCAAATATGCTCCTCTGGGAGCCATAGAGGAACTGCAGGGCACTGTATGTGACGCCATTGAGGCTTTGGACGTTCCAGGAGAAGAATGTGGAAATATCTAGGGGAAGTAATCTGAGCTTCCAGACACAAAAGACATGCATTGAACTGGACATAATCCTGATCTACGTCAGACATGATCGCAAAAACATATATATTCTCCAAGCAGTTTTTGAATTCCTTTTCATAAACTTAAAATGAAAATTTATATCTGTGACAAACTTCAGGTTTTATTTCTAACGTTTATCCCACAGAACCAAAGAGTATAGTTCAGTCAAAAATCTTTTCTTGAAATAGCGACTATGCATTACAAAAGGAACCTCAGGAACCCCACACCTCAGTTTAGCTGAAGTGCCTACCTAACACCAACTCTTTACACAGTAAGGACTCTATTCCGGAGATGAATCAGACTAAACCCTCTCTGTCGCCAGCACCGCTCTGAAAAATTAGTTGAAGAGCGTTGCGTAACCCCAAAAGAACTGCGCCACAGAGGCGTGAAAAAAACAGAAACGGAACTACTTCCTGGTTCTTCAAAACTTAATGCCGTCTGAGCTAGCAGCAAGCGCTGTCGACACATACTGTCTTATACACATTCTCACAGGAACGCAACAAAACTTCCTCAATAGAAACAGCAAAAGAGCATAAATTAACTAACCCTTTCATTCTTGAAAGGATATAAGGTCTCAGTCACAATGCTCTGCGCCATGCCCAACTTATCCGTACTTAAGGATTACTTTGACCCTTATAAATTAAATGCAGTGAATGCTGTAAGTGTTTTTTACAGTGTCCCCACCTGGAAGAAAAAACATAATTTATGTAAGAACTTACCTGATAAATTCATTTCTTTCATATTAACAAAAGTCCATGAGCTAGTGACGTATGGGATATACATTCCTACCAGGAGGGGCAAAGTTTCCCAAACCTTAAAATGCCTATAAATACACCCCTCACCACACCCACAAATCAGTTTAACGAATAGCCAAGAAGTGGGGTGATAAGAAAAAGTGCGAAGCATATAAAATAAGGAATTGGAATAATTGTGCTTTATACAAAAAAATCATAACCACCACAAAAAAGGGTGGGCCTCATGGACTCTTGTTAATATGAAAGAAATGAATTTATCAGGTAAGTTCTTACATAAATTATGTTTTCTTTCATGTAATTAACAAGAGTCCATGAGCTAGTGACGTATGGGATAATGACTACCCAAGATGTGGATCTTTCCACACAAGAGTCACTAGAGAGGGAGGGATAAAATAAAGACAGCCAATTCCTGCTGAAAATAATCCACACCCAAAATAAAGTTTAACAAAAAACATAAGCAGAAGATTCAAACTGAAACCGCTGCCTGAAGAACTTTTCTACCAAAAACTGCTTCAGAAGAAGAAAATACATCAAAATGGTAGAATTTAGTAAAAGTATGCAAAGAAGACCAAGTTGCTGCTTTGCAGATCTGGTCAACCGAAGCTTCATTCCTAAACGCCCAGGAAGTAGATACTGACCTAGTAGAATGAGCTGTAATTCTTTGAGGCGGAGTTTTACCCTACTCAACATAGGCAAGATGAATTAAAGATTTCAACCAAGATGCCAAAGAAATGGCAGAAGCTTTCTGGCCTTTCCTAGAACCGGAAAAGATAACAAATAGACTAGAAGTCTTACGGAAAGATTTCGTAGCTTCAACATAATATTTCAAAGCTCTAACAACATCCAAAGAATGCAATGATTTCTCCTTAGAATTCTTAGGATTAGGACATAATGAAGGAACCACAATTTCTCTACTAATGTTGTTGGAATTCACAACTTTAGGTAAAAATTCAAAAGAAGTTCGCAACACCGCCTTATCCTGATGAAAAATCAGAAAAGGAGACTCACAAGAAAGAGCAGATAATTCAGAAACTCTTCTAGCAGAAGAGATGGCCAAAAGGAACAAAACTTTCCAAGAAAGTAATTTAATGTCCAATGAATGCATAGGTTCAAACGGAGGAGCTTGAAGAGCTCCCAGAACCAAATTCAAACTCCAAGGAGGAGAAATTGACTTAATGACAGGTTTTATACGAACCAAAGCTTGTACAAAACAATGAATATCAGGAAGAATAGCAATCTTTCTGTGAAAAAGAACAGAAAGAGCAGAGATTTGTCCTTTCAAAGAACTTGCGGACAAACCCTTATCCAAACCATCCTGAAGAAATTGTAAAATTCTCGGTATTCTAAAAGAATGCCAAGAAAAATGATGAGAAAGACACCAAGAAATATAAGTCTTCCAGACTCTATAATATATCTCTCGAGATACAGATTTACGAGCCTGTAACATAGTATTAATCACGGAGTCAGAGAAACCTCTATGACCAAGAATCAAGCGTTCAATCTCCATACCTTTAAATTTAAGGATTTCAGATCCGGATGGAAAAAAGGACCTTGTGACAGAAGGTCTGGTCTTAACGGAAGAGTCCATGGCTGGCAAGATGCCATCCGGACAAGATCCGCATACCAAAACCTGTGAGGCCATGCCGGAGCTATTAGCAGAACAAACGAGCATTCCCTCAGAATCTTGGAGATTACTCTTGGAAGAAGAACTAGAGGCGGAAAGATATAGGCAGGATGATACTTCCAAGGAAGTGATAATGCATCCACTGCCTCCGCCTGAGGATCCCGGGATCTGGACAGATACCTGGGAAGTTTCTTGTTTAGATGAGAGGCCATCAGATCTATCTCTGGGAGCCCCCACAATTGAACAATCTGAAGAAATACCTCTGGGTGAAGAGACCATTCGCCCGGATGCAACGTTTGGCGACTGAGATAATCCGCTTCCCAATTGTCTACACCTGGGATATGAACCGCAGAGATTAGACAGGAGCTGGATTCCGCCCAAACCAAAATTCGAGATACTTCTTTCATAGCCAGAGGACTGTGAGTCCCTCCTTGATGATTGATGTATGCCACAGTTGTGACATTGTCTGTCTGAAAACAAATGAACGATTCTCTCTTCAGAAGAGGCCAAAACTGAAGAGCTCTGAAAATTGCACGTTCCAAAATATTGATCGGTAATCTCACCTCCTGAGATTCCCAAACTCCTTGTGCCGTCAGAGATCCCCACACAGCTCCCCAACCTGTGAGACTTGCATCTGTTGAAATTACAGTCCAGGTCGGAAGAACAAAAGAAGCCCCCTGAATTAAACGATGGTGATCTGTCCACCACGTTAGAGAGTGTCGAACAATCGGTTTTAAAGATATTAATTGAGATATCTTCGTGTAATCCCTGCACCATTGGTTCAGCATACAGAGCTGAAGAGGTCGCATGTGAAAACGAGCAAAGGGGATCGCGTCCGATGCAGCAGTCATAAGACCTAGAATTTCCATGCATAAGGCTACCGAAGGGAATGATTGTGACTGAAGGTTTCGACAAGCTGTAATCAATTTTAGACGTCTCTTGTCTGTTAAAGACAGAGTCATGGACACTGAATCTATCTGGAAACCCAAAAAGGTTACCCTTGTTTGAGGAATCAAAGAACTTTTTGGTAAATTGATCCTCCAACCATGATCTTGAAGAAACAACACAAGTCGATTCGTATGAGACTCTGCTAAATGTAAAGACGGAGCAAGTACCAAGATATCGTCCAAATAAGGAAATACCACAATACCCTGTTCTCTGATTACAGACAGAAGGGCACCGAGAATCTTTGTGAAAATTCTTGGAGCTGTAGCAAGGCCAAACGGTAGAGCCACAAATTGGTAATGCTTGTCTAGAAAAGAGAATCTCAGGAACTGATAATGATCTGGATGAATCGGAATATGCAGATATGCATCCTGTAAATCTATTGTGGACATATAATTCCCTTGCTGAACAAAAGGCAATATAGTCCTTACAGTTACCATCTTGAACGTTGGTATCCTTACATAACGATTCAATAATTTTAGATCCAGAACTGGTCTGAAGGAATTCTCCTTCTTTGGTACAATGAAGAGATTTGAATAAAACCCCATCCCCTGTTCCGGAACTGGAACTGACATAATTACTCCAGCCAACTCTAGATCTGAAACACAATTCAGAAATGCTTGAGCTTTCACTGGATTTACTGGGACATGGGAAAGAAAAAATCTCTTTGCAGAAGGTCTCATCTTGAAACCAATTCTGTACCCTTCTGAAACAATGTTCTGAATCCAAAGATTGTGAACAGATTTGATCCAAATTTCTTTGAAAAAACGTAACCTGCCCCCTACCAGCTGAACTGGAATGAGGGCCGTACCTTCATGTGAACTTAGAAGCAGGCTTTGCCTTTCTAGCAGGCTTGCATTTATTCCAGACTGGAGATGGTTTCCAAACTGAAACTGCTCCTGAGGACGAAGGATCAGGCTTTTGTTCTTTGTTGAAACGAAAGGAACGAAAACGATTGTTAGCCCTGTTTTTACCTTTAGACTTTTTATCCTGTGGTAAAAAAGTTCCTTTCCCACCAGTAACAGTTGAAATAATAGAATCCAACTGAGAACCAAATAATTTGTTTCCCTGGAAAGAAATGGAAAGTAGAGTTGATTTAGAAGCCATATCAGCATTCCAAGTCTTAAGCCATAAAGCTCTTCTGGCTAAGATAGCCAGAGACATAAATCTAACATCAACTCTAATAATATCAAAAATGGCATCACAGATGAAATTATTAGCATGCTGGAGAAGAATAATAATATCATGAGAATCACGATTTGTTACTTGTTGCGCTAGAGTTTCCAACCAAAAAGTTGAAGCTGCAGCAACATCAGCCAATGATATAGCAGGTCTAAGAAGATTACCTGAACATAGATAAGCTTTTCTTAGAAAAGATTCAATTTTTCTATCTAAAGGATCCTTAAACGAGGTACCATCTGACGTAGGAATGGTAGTACGTTTAGCAAGGGTAGAAATAGCCCCATCAACTTTAGGGATTTTGTCCCAAAATTCTAACCTGTCAGGCGGAACAGGATATAATTGCTTAAAACGTTTAGAAGGAGTAAATGAATTACCCAATTTATCCCATTCCTTAGCAATTACTGCAGAAATAGCATTAGGAACAGGAAAGACTTCTGGAATAACCGCAGGAGCTTTAAAAACCTTATCCAAACGTATAGAATTAGTATCAAGAGGACTAGAATCCTCTATTTCTAAAGCAATTAGTACTTCTTTAAGTAAAGAGCGAATAAATTCCATCTTAAATAAATATGAAGATTTATCAGCATCAATCTCTGAGACAGAATCCTCTGAACCAGAAGAGTCCAAAGAATCAGAATGATGGTGTTCATTTAAAAATTCATCTGTAGAGAGAGAAGATTTAAAAGACTTTTTACGTTTACTAGAAGGAGAAATAACAGACAAAGCCTTCTTTATGGATTCAGAAACAAAATCTCTTATGTTATCAGGAACATTCTGCACCTTAGATGTTGAGGGAACTGCAACAGGCAATGGTACATCACTAAAGGAAATATTATCTGCTTTAACAAGTTTGTCATGACAATTATTACAAACAACAGCTGGAGAAATAGCTACCAAAAGTTTACAGCAGATACACTTAGCTTTGGTAGATCCAGCAGGCAGTGGTTTTCCTGTAGTATCTTCTGGCTCAGATGCAACGTGAGACATCTTGCAATATGTAAGAGAAAAAACAACATATAAAGCAAAATAGATCAAATTCCTTATAAGACAGTTTCAGGAAAGGGAAAAAAATGCCAAACATCAAGCTTCTAGCAACCAGAAGCAAATGAAAATGAGACTGAAATAATGTGGAGACAAAAGCGACGCCCATATTTTTTGGCGCCAAATAAGACGCCCACATTATTTGGCGCCTAAATGCTTTTGGCGCCAAAAATGACGCCACATCCGGAACGCCGACATTTTTGGCGCAAAATAACGTCAAAAAATGACGCAACTTCCGGCGACACGTATGACGCCGGAAACGGAAATGAATTTTTGCGCCAAAAAAATCCGCGCCAAAAATGACGCAATAAAATGAAGCATTTTCAGCCCCCGCGAGCCTAACAGCCCACAGGGAAAAAAGTCAAATTTTTGAGGTAAGACAAAATATGATAATTTAAAGCATAATCCCAAATATGAAACTGACTGTCTGGAAATAAGGAAAGTTGAACATTCTGAGTCAAGGCAAATAAATGTTTGAATACATATATTTAGAACTTTATGAATAAAGTGCCCAACCATAGCTTAGAGTGTCACAGAAAATAAGACTTACTTACCCCAGGACACTCATCTACATGATTGTAGAAAGCCAAACCAGTACTGAAACGAGAATCAGTAGAGGAAATGGTAAATATAAGAGTATATCGTCGATCTGAAAAGGGAGGTAAGAGATGAATCTCTACGACCGATAACAGAGAACCTTATGAAATAGACCCCGTAGAAGGAGATCACTGCATTCAATAGGCAATACTCTCCTCACATCCCTCTGACATTCACTGCACGCTGAGAGGAAAACCGGGCTCCAACTTGCTGCGGAGCGCATATCAACGTAGAATCTAGCACAAACTTACTTCACCACCTCCCTTGGAGGCAAAGTTTGTAAAACTGATTTGTGGGTGTGGTGAGGGGTGTATTTATAGGCATTTTAAGGTTTGGGAAACTTTGCCCCTCCTGGTAGGAATGTATATCCCATACGTCACTAGCTCATGGACTCTTGTTAATTACATGAAAGAAACAAGCACTTGCCTGTCAAAATCGCTCTCCGGCACGTAGACACCTAACTAGGTATGTAAGGACACAGTTCCTCACAGAGACCTGTAGAAAAGAAGGAACAGAGTCACCTACTATGATTTTCTATACTAGGGCAGCACAAATGTTAGAAAAACTCAGTAAGGCCCACCTTACACGTTCCTAACTGCTTGAAAGCCACCACAACCCTTACTCAAGAGATTAACGTGAAACACAGACCCAAAAAAACTTGCTAGAAGAGATTATTATCAGACACCAAAATCTTCACCTCCTCCATGTACGAAGGCAAAGAGAATGACTGGGGGTTGTGGGTAAGGGAGTGATACTTAACAGTTTAACTGTGGTGCTCTTTGCCTCCTCTTGCTGGCCAGGAGTGATATTCCCAACAGTAATTGATGATGCCATGGACTCACCATATCTTAGGAAAGAAATCAAGTGCACAGTATGCACTATTTTACAATTTAACCCTTCTACGCCCATTTACTCACTGCAAAAACGGTGCTGACGGTATTTTGGTTACATTTGGGGGCAGTTTGAGTTCTGGTGGGAAAAAATACAACCAAACTACTCACCTACAATGTTTATAGTACTGTCAACTTCCTGTTTTACTGTTGGATAAAAGTCAGCAATCTGTGTAGATATCGTACAAGATCCATTCATTAAAGACATATGTGCCGGACTAGATTCATCCTATCCAAAACACAAACAAGGTTTTAGCATTTCTATTGAATAATCCTTAACAAGGTCACAATTCATACATATTATTAACTTTATTAATAAGACACAAATCAAAGAGCTTCTGAACAAAAAAGTAGTTTGAAATAGAAATTGAACTAGTGATAGAGAATCAGTTGGCTAGCTGGTTATTATATTACTGGCAAAAGTTGCTTATATTAAAATCTGTAAAAGAAAACAAAATTTCACTTAAGTATGATTTAAAGAAACAGTTTACTTGAAATTTGTTATTGTTTAAAAACATAAATAATCCCTTTATTACTCATTCCCCAGTTTTGCACAACCAACGCTGTAATATTAATATACTTTTTACACCTGTGAGTACCTTGTATCTAAGATTCTGCAGACCCCCTTATATTAGTTCTTTTTAAAGACTTGCATTTTAACTAATCAGTGCTGACTCAAATAACTCCATGGGAGTGAGCACAATGTTATCTATATGGCACACATGATCAAGCACTGTCTGGCTGTGAAAAACTAATAAAAGGTGGCCTTCAAGGGCTTAGAAAACATAGATTATGCTTACCCGATAATTTCCTTTTCTTCTGATGGAAAGAGTCCACAGCTGCATTCATTACTTTTGGAAAATAAGAACCCCAGTCAAAGGCTTAAATACTCCTCCCACTCCCCTCATCCCCCAGTCATTCTGCCGAGGAACAAGGAACAGTAGAAGAAATATCAGGATGAAAGGTGCCAGAAGAATATTAGGATGCCCTACATAAAATTACGGGTGGGGAGCTGTGGACTCTTTCCATCAGAAGAAAAGGAAATTATCGGATAAGCATAATTTATGTTTTTCTTTTTAAATGTAAAGAGTCCAAAGCTGCATTCATTACTTTTGGGAAAACAATACCAAAGCTATAGAGGATACTGAATGCCAAGACGGGAGGGTACATAGGCAGCCCATACTGAAGGCACCAGGCCTGAACCTCTACCCAATAAAAAAACCTGCTTCGTCCTCCAGGAGACACAGTCATTTAAACAGACAACAAGGCCATAGACGCTAAGGATCTAACAAAATAAAGGCCCAACAAGTCTGACTTGGAGCCAGCAAGACCCCAGGTGGAACCAATCCCACCTTTCCGCCTCCCATCCAGGAGAAGCCCCAAGCAAGGACTCCATCTCTATAGCGAGGAGAATATCCCCTAAAGAAAAGGGATGATGCCGGAAGGGCAACAACTCCCAGGGCCCGAAGCTAATGGGAAGATAAATTCCCAACACAGATGTCCTAGAAAAGGACCCCCTTACAAGTAGCTTGCCAAGCAGAGGCACAGCCAACCTATTCGCCTGCAGAGCAGGGAATCCACGGGAACCCTGGAAAGCTAATCAGATGAATGCAACCATAAGGCGCACCAGAAAATGGACATCCAGCGCCAGCAGCTGGATGAACCAACAACCCTTGAGGCAAAAGCCACACAGCTAACCACTAGATGACATGGGCTACTCTTGTGGCAAAGAGTAAAAAGTACCCCGAAAACCTGGTCAACCATGACCAGGTCAGGTAGATGGATCAAGGACATAGCCCAAGTTCTCACAATCGTGGAACATCCCGACCAGCCCTGAGATCCAAGATTACAAAACCACAAAACTGGGTCAGGAAAAAGGCCAATCGAAGCTTCAGCAAACGGAAGTCTCAGGGATAAAAACAGGTCCGGGAACCTAATAGTTCAGGCAAACCTTACCCTAGAACTATACACCCCAACTGGCCAAAAAGCCAGACACAAGGGATATGGATGCATATCCAGAGAATCCGGATAGCGAGAAGAACTCTAAAGCCCCGACCACCCCTATCTAAAGTCCAACGCTCCAAGGAGCAAGGCTAGAAGCCGTATGAAGATACTTCTCAAAGCCTCAGGACAACCAAGGGATACCTCAAGGTAAAAAAAATCCTACTAGTGGGACTAGTCTCCCTATAACCTCTGCACACAAGCAGAGGACACAAGGAAGAGAAAGGCACTAAGCCTACCCAGCTCTGGAAAACCCCAAGCTAAACAAAGTCCCCGCAGGGAACAACCATCACCCGGAAACACAGATCCCTAAAAGGAGATCCAACTCACCCGGAGACAATGGAAGAAGACCCAAAGGTCTCTTATAACTCAGACAGACAGTACCCGTCAAAGAGTAAGAGCTGCATCTAGATACACTATAAACAGCTTACGCGTACACCTGTAAGGTGTGAAGAGCTGCAACTGGTTTCAAATTGCAAACCTTCCGCATGCTAGACAGCTATCTAAGCCTACCGCACCTGGTGTTCAGAGGCGGTCTCCCATCCAGGTACTGACCAGGCCTGGCCCTGCTTAGCTTCCAAGATCAGACGGTATCGGGTGCATTCAGGGCAGTGTGATGGTAGACAAGCTGTTGAATCAAGCCCAAAAGGACAAATCCAGAGGCCTAATGAAGGCCAAATCGCTCAACTGCGGTAAGGGGCGTTAAGCCCTCCAACCCTCCACCACCTGGGGTAGGCTCTAGGTTCTGATTAAATCAGATGTCAGAGTGACGCAGCGGGAAACTTCCCTGCCCGGCCATCTATGACTGAAGGCAATAAAGACTGAAACAATCCTTCCCGCCTCACGGACCCACAGGTCCTCTCGAAGCTTAGTTAAACATGAAAAAACAATGATAACCTGAGCACTCTGCGCTTCTACTGAACCAGCAGAACATCGCCACGTGTCTGAACAGCCGCAAGACTGAAAAAACCAGACAGGACTGGCCTGCACCTAGGGTCCTAACCGGCAAGCTGCATAAATTCTCCCTCATAGGGGAAAAAAGATAAAACAGACATATTTAACATAGGACTAACATGTCCAAAAACAACTTCCAAAGTAGTAATAAAAAGTATCAATCCAAGAAGGTTCCCAAAGGAAACAAATAAAAGACATCCCATCGGATATAAATCAAATATAAGGCAACGTGGAGGTTAACGCTCAAAAAGACACAGGCCTACCCACAGGACCAGCGAAATGGAGCCCTATCTTTCAAAAAACTGGTAAAGATCTCAAACAAATGACAAACAGGAGATAACCCCACATGAGGTGTACCATTCAAATGATCTGGACTCTGCAGACTGACCATAGCTAACATTATCTGGAAGCTAAAACGTGCTGCAACCTCCGGGGGGGAACACGCCACCCCGTATGGAGGAACCATAAACTGGGTTACCCGCATGTGTAGAAGTATGAATTGCAAGGGAACTCGCCTCTTGAAGGATGGACCCCCAGAGGGGGATGGCTCAGCAGTCCCCTGATTCCCCGAGCAAGAGGAACCAGGCGCTCTCATATGGCATACGTAATAAAATAGATAGACATGTGTCAACGAGGCCAATCCAGAGTCATCACCGGACACAGAATCTGAAATCAAAATAGTCTCTGTATCAGAATCTTCCGTAACTGAATCTGAGACGAGTACAATCTCAGCATCAGAATCCTCCATAACTGGAAAGAGGAAATATCAATATGGACTAAAGTATGAAAAACAAAAACGTCACCTGGCACTCACCACCTCCTATGACCAGACCCCTGCGGACTAGAATATCTCCTTCGCCACACGGAAAGGAATGCAGACATGGGGTACGGAACGTAATCACGCCCGAACACAAGATGAACCGAACAGTCCAAAAAAGCGCGCCCAACCAAAAGGCTGTATCACTTCCAAAGGCCTCAAAGTTCCAACCACGAGCCCATAAACCTCACACATAAGCAGGTTGAATCACATAAACATGATTATACACCCCCCTGTTCAATAACCCCCCTCAGGATATATTAACCCTAGATTCCAAGATACTAACTAAGAGACTCACTAAGACCCTTATGTCATATAGTTAGACCCGCAAAGGTGTGTAGCCTCTTGGGAAAACATTCGTATTACAGTACATTGACGTTAAAGTAAAATGAAACGATCTTACCGGAATCTACACCATGGAACAGGAACACGGCCTTTCAAGTGTGATGACTAGTGGCATCGCCTCCGCCATGGACTTGAGAGAAGAAAGCAGGCCGCGGAGCAAAGTTAGACAATGCCGATTGCTTGAGGAGCTGTTAATATGAGTCGGGATGGTTTCACAGAAAGACTCTCCCTGCATCTCCGGACTCTAACTTTCATCCAAGCCCTCACTGAGAAACTGACAGGACTACTTAAAGGGACAGTCTACACAAGAATTTTTATTTTTTTAAATGATAGATAATCCCTTTATTACCCATACCCTAGTTTTGCATAACCAACACAGTTATATAAATACACTTTTTTACCTCAGTGATTATACTGTATCTAAGCCTCTGCAAACTGCCCCATTATTTCAGTTCTTTTGACAGACATCCATTTTAGCCAAACTGGCTCACTGGAACTTCACGTGCGTGAGCACAGTGTTATCTATATGACACACATGAACTAACACCCTCTAGTGGTGAAAAACTGTCAAAATGCCCTGAGAGAAGAGGCGGACTTCAAGGTCTTAGAAATTAGCATATGAAGGTTTTGCTTTCAACTAAGAATACCAAGAAAACCAAACAAAATTGGTGATAAAAGTAAATTGGAAAATTGTTTAAAATTACATTCTCTATCTGAATCATGAAATTTTATTTTGGACTAGACTGTCCTTTAAAACTCCTGTCCCAAGCCGAAGAGTACTACCCTCCATAAGAGACAAAAAACAAAAATTAAAAATTCTGACACGTCTCTGCCAACCTCCTGGGACCAAAGGCAAAGAATGACTGGGGGATGAAGGGAGAGGAAGGAGTATTTAAAGGTAAATGAAACCCAAAATTTTTCTTTCATGCTTCAGATAGAGAATACAATTTTAAACAACTTTCTAATTTACTTCTAGTATCTAATCTGTTTCATTCTCTTGGCATCATTTGTTGAAGGAGCAGCAATGCACTACTAGTTTCTAACTGAACACATGGGTGAGCCAATCGCATTCAATATATATATGCAGCCACCAATCAACAGCTAGAACCTAGGTTCTCTGCTGCACATGAACTTGCCTAGATAAACCTTTCAGCAAATGATAACAAGAGAAGGAAGCAAATTAAATAATAGAAGTAAATAGGAAAGTTGTTTAAAATTGTATTCTCTATCTGAATTATGAAAGAAAAATTTTGGGTTTCATGTCCCTTTAAGCCTTTGGCTGGGGTGTCTTTGGCTCCTCCTGGTGGCCAGGTTCTTATTTCCCAAAAGCAATGAATGCAGCTGTGGACTCTTTCCATTTAAGAAGAAAAGTAGCATATAAGCCTACCTAGGTTTAGCATTCAACAAAGAATACCAAGAGAACAAAGCTATTTAAAAGTAAATTGTAAAGTTGTTTAAAATTGCTTTCCTTATTTGAATCATGAAAGTTTAATTTTTACTTGACTGTCCCTTTAAGCAAATGGGTAAACATTTGTGATGTGGATTTTAAAAATGAAATTTATTCCCCAATTAGGTTAAAAAGGATTTAGATCTTAAACTGGTCATTATTTATAACAATATCTAACTTTTGATTGGCTTGGTTTACAACTCGTTCCTTCTACAGTGGCACTAGAGTAAAACATTAAATATTTGAAGCAATACAAAACTGATATTCATAAAGTACAAATAGGCTCATAATTATATTATAATAAACACCCATGTACACTCTTATAGTACACATAAGGATTTTAATGGCTAATTGGCAGCTAACAAATAAGTTTGGCCTGCAAGGACCTATAGCTATGATTTAAAAGTTTGAGCAGAATTCAAATTTTAAAATTCAGAAAATGTGACGGTAGAAGGTTGCCATTGCAACAATATTAATTACACAGTAAACTTAACCAAATGATGAACAGCATCAACAACACTGCCCATGTTACAACACACATTTTATAGCAAGTCAAATTTAGGGTTGTGGGAAGTGTTAACTCACTGGATATTAGAGATTTCTGTAAGACATTGTACAATTGTAGATAAAGTTAAAAGACAAAAAAGGAGATATAAATTCAACCTTCACAAATATTCTGTAATCTTTGACATACATGCAATGTTTGAGAGTATTATCATTTATTTGAATCTATTAGTAAAAATAGAAAAAATGAACTTGTATACATATTTTAAAAAAAATCTACCTTTTCCTGTTTGATTTTATCTTCTTTTTCTGACTTTGTTCTTTTCCCTAAAGAGTATGACAGAAAAACACAAACATTAAGCGTTTGCAAACATGTATCATGCAATGACCATCACATTACACATTACTTCAGGATTTTTCTTGTGCAATCTTAAACTGAGCTATAATTCCCAGCTTTCAGCTGTCTGGCTACTCACTTCCCATAACAGTAATGCAATGTTTTGCAATCTTTAAAGCAAGCAGTAAACTTAATATGTGAAAATAAAGAATGATTTTGTAATAATGAAGACTGAGACAAAAGCCCGTGGATCTTGGGACCTGTGATTATCTGCAGGTCAAGCATGCACTTTATGCTGGTGCTAATCATATAGTAAATAATTGAACAAGTCTGCTCTCTTCCTCTTTCTTTTGTGGTTAACTGAATTGAACAGTATGTCCTTTGTTTCCTCTTCTATAATCGTATCTTGATCTCAGTAGCAATAAATAGAAGGCTAAAGGAAATGAGAGCTTTTTGGCTTTACATAGCAAAGGTATCGCATAAAGAAAAAAAAGCAGCAGTCTGAAAATATCCCCAAAACGTAAAAATGACACGAATAATTGTATATAATTGTGTGTTTAACCCCTGCAAAGGCTTTAAACACATAGGGGTCAAACATAACCCTTAATAGAAGATCACCATTAAAGCCTATAGCCCTTTTTGTAGATATATTAGCAGTAGGTTTGCCACCTCAGTCATGTTTTCCTGGACACTTATGAGTTACACATGCTGCAGAGTGTGCAGGGAGGAACATGTATTGTGTTTCTGGACAGCACTATTCATATTCCTCCCTGCACACCCTGCAGCATGTGTAACTTATAAGTGTTCTGTATTTTAAGGGACGGGTGGTAACCCTAATTAGCAGCAATACACTATTGAGAGCTAGCTGATAGAACTGGTGAGCCAATGATAAAACAAGTGTGGGTAACCACTAATCACCAGCTAGCTTCCAGTAGTGCAAGATATGTACATATTCTTTTCAAAAAAGGACACTAAGAACAAAGTAAATTTAATAATTAAAGGGTCTTAAAAGTACATGTATATCTGAATCAAGCAAATGTAATTTTGGCTTTCCTACCCCTTTAAAGGGAGATTAAACACTAAATAAATGCTAGATAGAATGAGGCATTCAAAGAAAAGATTAGTATGAGAATAACATGCATTCTTTAAAGTTTCATTAGCTGTTTAAATATTGACAAAATAAGTTAAGTTTTAGTGTCTATAAAACAATAGGAGTTGCCATGTTGTGACGTAGGTTACCTTCACTCCTGTGGCCAATTAGATATAGTCATAAATAGGTCACTAGAATGTGCAGCCAATGTCTGTGTGGAATATAAGTGTTCTGCACTTTTCATTTCTAACAGGAACTGAAAATCTCACAATTTTAGAATGGATTTACAGGAAAAGGAGACCAAATAAACCATGAAAGTGTTTAATGTCCTTTTAATATAATGTGCACATTTATATTTCTTGTAAACCATCCATTCAAAAAACAATCATTTTAAGAGCTGAGACATTACGTGTAATTAATTTCTTATAGGACTTAACATACGCTAAGTGATATTGTACACTAACTCCTAAAACTGTTACTTCTGGCTCCTACCTTTTTGGGATATTCTATGTCAATATATAAATTATTTCCCTAGCATCTGAAAATAAACGTATGACTGTCTCCTAAGCTGTATCCAAATTTGCCAGTTTGTGATCTTTATATGGCAATGCACGGCTGGTGAACTATAAAGCATAACACATAATGTAAAGCTACGTGAAGCATAAAAAAGTGCAAGTAATTGTTTGAGTCAGGAACCCGCCTACACAAAACAAGAGCAGGCTTGCTTACACTTGAAGCCAGTTCAGTCAAACAATACGGAGTCCCTTTTCAGAAAGCTAAACACCAGTGCATAGAATAAAGCTTTAATCCTACACCTGCTTTTCCAGTTGATGAAAGATTATTCCCACCTCCCTCCACAAACAAATTCCATAAATATCAACTGGAAAAAAGGAGAGGAGAATAAACTTAAAGGGACATTAAACTCATCAAATTTCCACCAAGCAAACAAAAGAGCACAATTTTTGCATGCCCAAATAAAATGTTTATTTTATTTTAATAATTGTTTTCACTAAAGTGTGTTTTGAAAAATAACTATGTTGAAACATGTTGAAAATATAATATACAATAAAAAACAAGACAAAAACATAATTTATGCTTACCTGATAAATTTATTTCTCTTGTGATGTATCGAGTCCACGGATTCATCCATACTTGTGGGATATTCTCCTCCCCTACAGGAAGTGGCAGAGAGAGCACCCACAGCAGAGCTGCCTATATAGCTCCCCCCTTAGCTCCACCCCCCAGTCATTCGACCGAAGGCTAGGAAGAAAAAGTAGAAACTATAGGGTGCAGTGGTGACTGAAAGTTTAAAAATAAAAATATATATATATGCCTGTCTTAATAAACAGGGCGGGCCGTGGACTCGATACATCACAAGAGAAATAAATTTATCAGGTAAGCATAAATTAGGTTTTCTCTTGTAAGATGTATCGAGTCCACGGATTCATCCTTACCTGTGGGATACCAATACCAAAGCTTTAGGACACGGATGAAGGGAGGGACAAGACAGGGACCTTAAACGGAAGGCACCACTGCTTGTAGAACCTGTCTCCCAAAAATAGCCTCCGAAGAAGCAAAAGTATCAAATTTGTAAAATTTGGAAAAAGTATGAAACGAAGAACAAGTCGCCGCATTACAAATCTGTTTAACAGAAGCCTCATTTTTAAAAGCCACGTGGAAGCCACAGCTCTAGGAGAATGAGCAGTAATTCTTTCAGGAGACTGTTGGCCAGCAGTCTCATAAGCCAAGCGGATGATGCTTTTCAGCCAAAAGGAAAGAGAGGTAGCCGTAGCCTTCTGACCTCTCCGCTTACCAGAATAAACAACAAACAATGAAGATGTTTGACGGAAATCTTTAGTTGCTTGTAAGTAGAACTTTAAAGCACGAACCACATCCAGATTGTGCAACAGACGTTCCTTCTTTGAAGAAGGATTAGGACACAGTGAAGGAAAAACAATCTCTTGATTGATATTCTTATAAGAAACAACCTTAGGAAGAAACCCAGGATTGGTACGCAAAACCACCTTATCTGCATGGAAAATAAGATAAGGGGAATCACACTGTAAAGCATATAGCTCAGAAACTCTTCGAGCCGAAGAGATAGCTACTAAAAACAAAGCTTTCCAAGATAGAAGCTTAATATCCATGGAATGCATAGGTTCAAACGGAACCCCTTGAAGAACTTTAAGAACTAAATTTAGGCTCCATGGCGGAGCAACAGGTTTAAATACAGGCTGGATTCTGACCAAAGCCTGACTAAATGCTCGAACATCTGGGACATCTGCCAGACGTTTGTGTAGAAGAATAGACAAAGCAGATATTTGTACTTATAAGGAACTAGCTGATAATCCCTTCTCCAAACCCTTTGGAGAAAAGACAGTATTCTAGGAATCCTAATCTTACTCCACGAGTAACCTTTGGATTCACACCAATAAAGATATTTGCGCCAAATCTTATGATAGATCTTCCTGGTGACAGGCTTTCTGGCCTGAATCAGGGTATCAATGACCGACTCAGAGAAACCACGCTTTGATAGAATCAGGCGTTCAATCTCCAAGCAGTCAGACGCATAGAAATTAGATTTGGATGCGTGAACAGACCTTGGATTAGAAGGTCCTGCCTCATTGGCAGAGTCCATGGTAGAACCGAGGACATGTCCACTAGGTCTGCATACCAAGTCCTGCGTGGCCACGCAGGTGATATCAGAATCACCGAAGCTCTCTCCTGCTTTATTCTGGCAACCAGACATAGGAGAGGAAATACATAGGCCAGATTGAAGGACCAAGGCACTGCTAGAACATCTATCAGTACCGCCTTGGGATCCCGGGACCTGGACCCGTAACAAGAAAGTTTGGCATTCTGACGGGACGCCATCAGATCCAATTCTGGTGTGCCCCATAGCTGAATCAGCTGGGCAAATACCTCCGGATGGAGTTCCCACTCCCCCAGATGAAAAGTCTAACGACCTAGGAAATCCGCCTCCCAGTTCTCTACTCCTGGGATGTGGATTGCTGAGAAATGGCAAGAGTGATCCTCTGCCCATCGGATTATTTTGGTTACCTCCATCATCGCTAGAGAACTCCTTGTTCCTCCTTGATGATTGGTATAAGCTACAGTCGTGATGTTGTCCAACTGAAACCTGATGAATTTGGCCGCAGCAAGCTGAGGCCACGCCTGAAGCGCATTGAATATCGCTCTTAGTTCTAGAATATTTATCGGGAGAAGAGATTCCTCCCGAGACCATAAGCCCTGTGCTTTCAGGGAGTTCCAGACTGCATCCCAGCCTAGCAGGCTGGTATCTGTCATTACAATGAGCCACTCTGGCCTGCGGAAACACATTCCCTGAGACAGGTGGTCCTGAGACAACCACCAGAGAAGAGAATCTCTGGTCTCCTGGTCCAGATGCAGTTGAGGAGACAAATCTGCATAATCCCCATTCCACTGTTTGAGCATGCATAGATGTAGTGGTCTGAGGTGTAGGCAGGCAAAAGGAACTATGTCCATTGCCGCAACCATGAGTCCGATTACCTCAATATACTGAGCCACTGATGGCAGAGGAATGGAATAAATAGCTCGGCAAGTGGTTAAGAGCTTTGATTTTCTGACCGCCATCAGAAATATTTTCATTTCTACTGAGTCTATCAGAGTCCCTAAGAAGGAAACTCTTATAAGAGGGAAGAGAGAACTCTTTTTTATGTTCACCGTCCACCCGTGAGATCTCAGAAAAGCCAACACAATGTCCTTGTGAGACTTGGATAGCTGGAAAGTTGACGCCTGAAATAAGATGTCATCTAGATAAGGCGCCACTGCTATGCCCCGTGGTCGTAGAACCGCCAGAAGGGACCCTAGCGCCCTTGTGAAAATTCTGTGAATAGGGATGTGTAGATACGCATCCTTTAAGTCCACGGTGGTCATATATTGACCCTCCTGGATCAGAGGTAGAATAGACTGAATAGTCTCCATCTTGAATGATGGAACTTTGAGGAACTTGTTTAGAATGTTGAGATCCAAGATTGATCTGAAAGTTCCCTCTTTTTTTGGAAACCACGAACAGGTTTGAGTAAAAACCTAGCCCCTGTTCCTCTTTTGGGACTGGGCGGATCACCCCCATGGTATGTAGGTCTTCTACACAGCGTAAGAACGCCTCTCTCTCTGTTTGTTTACAGACAATCGAGAAATGTGAAAAGTCCCCCTTGGAAGAGAGCCTTTGAATTCCAGAAAATATCCCTGTGACACAATTTCTAAAACCCAGGGATCGTGAACATCTCTTGCCCAAGCCTGAGCGAAGAGAGAGAGTCTGCCCCCTACTAGATCCGGTCCTGGATCGGGGGCTACCCCTTCATGCTGTCTTAGAGGCAGCTGCAGGCTTCTTGGCCTGTTTACCCTTGTTCCAAGCCTGGTTAGGTCTCCAGACTGACTTGGATTGAGCAAAATTCCCCTCTTGCTTTGCAGCAGAGGAAGCTGAAGCGGGACCACTCTTGAAATTCCAAAAGGAACGAAAATTATTTTGTTTGGTCCTCATCTTATTTGATCTATCCTGAGGGAGGGCATGACCTTTCCCTCCAGTGATGTCTGAAATAATCTCTTTCAGTTCAGGCCCGAAAAGGGTCTTTCCATTGAAAGGGATGTTCAAAAACATAATTTATGCTTACCTGATAAATTTATTTCTCTTGTGGTGTATCCAGTCCACGGATCATCCATTACTTGTGGGATATTCTCCTTCCCAACAGGAAGTTGCAAGAGGATCACCCACAGCAGAGCTGCTATATAGCTCCTCCCCTAACTGCCATATCCAGTCATTCGACCGAAACTAGCCGAGAAAGGAGAAACCATAGGGTGCAGTGGTGACTGCAGTTTAAAATTTAGACCTGCCTTAAAAGGACAGGGCGGGCCGTGGACTGGATACACCACAAGAGAAATAAATTTATCAGGTAAGCATAAATTATGTTTTCCCTTGTTAGGTGTATCCAGTCCACGGATCATCCATTACTTGTGGGATACCAATACCAAAGCTAAAGTACACGGATGAAGGGAGGGACAAGGCAGGTACTTAAATGGAAGGGACCACTGCCTGTAGAACCTTTCTTCCAAAAATAGCCTCCGAAGAAGCAAAAGTATCAAATTTGTAAAATTTTGAAAATGTATGAAGCAAAGACCAAGTCGCCGCTTTGCAAATCTGTTCAACAGAAGCCTCATTTTTAAAGGCCCAGGTGGAAGCCACAGCTCTAGTAAAATGAGCTGTAATCCTTTCAGGGGGCTGCTGTCCAGCAGTCTCATAGGCTAAGCATATTACGCTCCGAAGCCAAAAAGAAAGAGGTTGCCGAAGCCTTTAGACCTCTCCTCTGTCCAGAGTAAACAACAAACAGGGAAGATGTTTGACGAAAATCTTTAGTCGCTTGTAAGTAAAACTTTAAAGCACGGACTATGTCCAAATTATGTAAAAGACGTTCCTTCTTTGAAGAAGGATTAGGACACAATGATGGAACAACAATCTCTTGATTGATATTCTTGTTGGAAACTACCTTAGGTAAAAACCCAGGTTTTGTACGCAGAACTACTTTATCTGTATGGAAAATCAGATAAGGAGAATCACACTGTAAAGCTGATAACTCAGAGACTCTACGAGCCGAGGAAATAGCCATCAAAAACAGAACTTTCCAAGATAAAAGTTTGATATCAATGGAATGAAGGGGTTCAAACGGAACTCCTTGAAGAACCTTAAGAACCAAGTTTAAGCTCCATGGAGGAGCAACAGGTTTAAACACAGGCTTAATTCTAACCAAAGCCTGACAAAATGCCTGGACGTCTGGAACCTCTGCCAGACGCTTGTGCAAAAGGATAGACAGAGCAGAAATCTGTCCCTTTAAAGAACTAGCTGATAATCCTTTATCCAAACCCTCTTGGAGAAAGGACAATATCCTAGGAATCCTAACCTTACTCCATGAGTAATTCTTGGATTCACACCAATGAAGATATTTGCGCCATATCTTATGGTAGATTTTCCTGGTTACAGGCTTTCGTGCCTGTATTAAGGTATCAATGACTGACTCGGAGAAGCCACGCCTTGATAAAATCAAGCGTTCAATCTCCAGGCAGTCAGTCTCAGAGAAATTAGATTTGGATGATTGAAAGGACCTTGTAGTAGAAGGTCTTGTCTCAGAGGCAGAGGCCAAGGTGGAAAGGATGACATGTCCACCAGGTCTGCATACCAGGTCCTGCGTGGCCACGCAGGCGCGATCAAGATCACCGATGCTCTCTCCTGTTTGATTTTGGCAATCAGTCGAGGGAGCAGAGGAAACGGTGGAAACACATAAGCCAGGTTGAAGAACCACGGTGCTGCTAGAGCATCTATCAGCGCCGCTTCTGGGTCCCTGGACCTGGATCCGTAACAAGGAAGCTTGGCGTTTTGGCGAGACGCCATGAGATCCAATTCTGGTGTGCCCCAACGATGAACCAATTGAGCAAACACCTCCGGATGGAGTTCCCACTCCACCGGATGAAAAGTCTGACGACTTAGAAAATCCGCCTCCCAGTTCTCTACACCTGGGATATGGACCGCTGATAGATGGCAAGAGTGAGTCTCTGCCCAAAGAATTATCTTGGAGACTTCTAACATCGCTAGGGAGCTCCTTGTCCCCCTTGATGGTTGATGTAAGCCACAGTCGTGATGTTGTCCGACTGAAATCTGATGAACCTCAAGGTTGCTAACTGAGGCCAAGCTAGAAGAGCATTGAATATTGCTCTTAACTCCAGAATATTTATTGGGAGGAGTTTCTCCTCCTGAGTCCACGATCCCTGAGCCTTCAGGGAATTCCAGACTGCACCCCAACCTAGAAGGCTGGCATCTGTTGTTACAATTGTCCAATCTGGCCAGCGAAAGGTCATACCTTTGGACAGATGGACCCGAGATAGCCACCAGAGAAGAGAATCTCTGGTCTCTTGATCCAGATTTAGCAGAGGGGACAAATCTGTGTAATCCCCATTCCACTGACTGAGCATGCATAATTGCAGCGGTCTGAGATGTAGGCGCGCAAATGGCACTATGTCCATCGCCGCTACCATTAAGCCGATCACTTCCATGCACTGAGCCACCGAAGGGCGCGGAATGTAGTGAAGAACACGGCAGGAATTTAGAAGCTTTGATAACCTGGACTCCGTCAGGTAAATTTTCATTTCTACAGAATCTATCAGAGTTCCTAGGAAGGAAACCCTTGTGAGGGGTGATAGAGAACTCTTTCCCTCGTTCACTTTCCACCCATACGACCTCAGAAATGCCAACACTATGTCCGTATGAGATTTGGCAATTTGGAAGTTTGACGCCTGTATCAGGATGTCGTCTAGATAAGGGGCCACTGCTATGCCCTGTGGTCTTAGGACCGCCAGAAGAGACCCCAGAACCTTTGTAAAAATTCTTGGGGCTTTAGCTAACCCGAAGGGAAGAGCCACAAACTGGTAATGCCTGTCTAGAAAGGCAAACCTTAGGAACCGATGATGATCTTTGTGAATCGGTATGTGAAGGTAAGCATCCTTCAAATCCACTGTGGTCATGTACTGACCCTCCTGGATCATAGGTAGGATTGTCTGAATAGTTTCCATTTTGAACAATGGAACTCTGAGGAATTTGTTTAAGATCTTTAGATCCAAAATTGGTCTGAAGGTTCCCTCTTTTTTGGGAGCCACAAACAGATTTGAATAAAATCCCTGTCCTTGTTCCATCTGTGGAACTGGATGGATCACTCCAATTATTAGGAGGTCTTGCACACAGCGTAAGAATGCCTCTTTCTTTATCTGGTTTACAGATAATCTCGAAAGGTGAAATCTTCCTTGTGGGGGGGAAGCTTTGAAGTCCAGAAGATATCCCTGAGATATGATCTCCAACGCCCAGGGATCCTGAACATCTCTTGCCCACGCCTGGGCGAAGAGAGAAAGTCTGCCCCCTACTAGATCCGTTGCCAGATAGGGGGCCGTTCCTTCATGCTGTCTTAGAGGCAGCAGCAGGCTTTCTGGCCTGCTTGCCTTTGCTCCAGGCCTGGTTAGATTTCCAGGCCGGCTTGGATTGCGCAAAAGTTCCCTTTTGTTTTGTAGCAGAGGAAGTTGATGCTGCACCTGCCTTGAAGTTTCGAAAGGCACGAAAAACAGAATTTATGTTTACCTGATAAATTTCTTTCTCCAACGGTGTGTCCGGTCCACGGCGTCATCCTTACTTGTGGGATATTCTCTTCCCCAACAGGAAATGGCAAAGAGCCCAGCAAAGCTGGTCACATGATCCCTCCTAGGCTCCGCCTACCCCAGTCATTCGACCGACGTTAAGGAGGAATATTTGCATAGGAGAAACCATATGGTACCGTGGTGACTGTAGTTAAAGAAAATAAAATATCAGACCTGATTAAAAAAACCAGGGCGGGCCGTGGACCGGACACACCGTTGGAGAAAGAAATTTATCAGGTAAACATAAATTCTGTTTTCTCCAACATAGGTGTGTCCGGTCCACGGCGTCATCCTTACTTGTGGGAACCAATACCAAAGCTTTAGGACACGGATGAAGGGAGGGAGCAAATCAGGTCACCTAAATGGAAGGCACCACGGCTTGCAAAACCTTTCTCCCAAAAATAGCCTCAGAAGAAGCAAAAGTATCAAACTTGTAAGATTTGGTAAAAGTGTGCAGTGAAGACCAAGTCGCTGCCCTACATATCTGATCAACAGAAGCCTCGTTCTTGAAGGCCCATGTGGAAGCCACAGCCCTAGTGGAATGAGCTGTGATTCTTTCGGGAGGCTGCCGTCCGGCAGTCTCGTAAGCCAATCTGATGATGCTTTTAATCCAAAAAGAGAGAGAGGTAGAAGTTGCTTTTTGACCTCTCCTTTTACCTGAATAAACAACAAACAAGGAAGATGTTTGTCTAAAATCCTTTGTAGCATCTAAATAGAATTTTAGAGCGCGAACAACATCCAAATTGTGCAACAAACGTTCCTTCTTTGAAACTGGTTTTGGACACAGAGAAGGTACGATAATCTCCTGGTTAATGTTTTTGTTAGAAACAACTTTTGGAAGAAAACCAGGTTTAGTACGTAAAACCACCTTATCTGCATGGAACACCAGATAAGGAGGAGAACACTGCAGAGCAGATAATTCTGAGACTCTTCTAGCAGAAGAAATCGCAACTAAAAACAAAACTTTCCAAGATAATAACTTAATATCAACGGAATGTAAGGGTTCAAACGGAACCCCCTGAAGAACTGAAAGAACTAAATTGAGACTCCAAGGAGGAGTCAAAGGTTTGTAAACAGGCTTGATTCTAACCAGAGCCTGAACAAAGGCTTGAACATCTGGCACAGCTGCCAGCTTTTTGTGAAGTAATACCGACAAGGCAGAAATCTGTCCCTTCAGGGACCTTGCAGATAATCCTTTTTCCAATCCTTCTTGAAGGAAGGATAGAATCCTAGGAATCTTAACCTTGTCCCAAGGGAATCCTTTAGATTCACACCAACAGATATATTTTTTCCAAATTTTGTGGTAAATCTTTCTAGTCACAGGCTTTCTGGCCTGAACAAGAGTATCGATCACAGAATCTGAGAATCCTCGCTTCGATAAAATCAAGCGTTCAATCTCCAAGCAGTCAGCTGGAGTGAAACCAGATTCGGATGTTCGAACGGACCCTGAACAAGAAGGTCTCGTCTCAAAGGTAGCTTCCAAGGTGGAGCCGATGACATATTCACCAGATCTGCATACCAAGTCCTGCGTGGCCACGCAGGAGCTATCAAGATCACCGACGCCCTCTCCTGCTTGATCCTGGCTATCAGCCTGGGGATGAGAGGAAATGGCGGGAACACATAAGCTAGTTTGAAGGTCCAAGGTGCTACTAGTGCATCCACTAGAGCCGCCTTGGGATCCCTGGATCTGGCCCCGTAGCAAGGAACTTTGAAGTTCTGACGAGAGGCCATCAGATCCATGTCTGGAATGCCCCACAGGTGAGTGACTTGGGCAAAGATTTCCGGATGGAGTTCCCACTCCCCCGGATGCAAAGTCTGACGACTCAGAAAATCCGCTTCCCAATTTTCCACTCCTGGGATGTGGATAGCAGACAGGTGGCAGGAGTGAGACTCCGCCCAAAGAATAATTTTGGTTACCTCTTCCATCGCTAGGGAACTCCTTGTTCCCCCCTGATGGTTGATGTACGCAACAGTCGTCATGTTGTCTGATTGAAACCGTATGAACCTGGTCCTCGCAAGCTGGGGCCAGGCCTGGAGCGCATTGAATATCGCTCTCAGTTCCAGAATATTTATCGGTAGAAGAGATTCTTCCCGAGACCAAAGACCCTGAGCTTTCAGGGATCCCCAGACCGCGCCCCAGCCTATCAGACTGGCGTCGGTCGTGACAATGACCCACTCTGGTCTGTGGAACATCATCCCTTGAGACAGATTGTCCAGGGACAGCCACCAACGGAGTGAGTCTCTGGTCCTCTGATTTACTTGTATCTTCGGAGACAAGTCTGTATAGTCCCCATTCCACTGACTGAGCATGCACAGTTGTAATGGTCTTAGATGAATGCGCGCAAAAGGAACTATGTCCATCGCCGCCACCATCAACCCGATCACTTCCATGCACTGAGCTATGGAAGGAAGAGGAACGGAATGAAGTATCCGACAAGAGTCCAGAAGCTTTGTTTTTCTGGCCTCTGTTAGAAAGATCCTCATTTCTAAGGAGTCTATAATTGTTCCCAAGAAGGGAACCCTTGTTGACGGGGATAGAGAACTCTTTTCCTTAGCCGCTAACTTAGCCAATTGCAAAGAGGCGTCTAGAGTGAAAGAATTAGCCAATTTGAGAGCATTGATTCTGTCCATAATCTCCTCATAAGGAGGAGAGTCACTATCGAGCACCTTAAGCAGTTCATCAAACCAGAAATATGCGGCTGTAGTGACAGGGACAATGCATGAAATGGGTTGTAGAAGGTAACCCTGCTGAACAAACATCTTTTTAAGCAAACCTTCTAATTTTTTATCCATAGGATCTTTGAAAGCACAACTATCCTCTATGGGAATAGTGGTGCGTTTGTTTAAAGTAGAAACCGCTCCCTCGACCTTGGGGACTGACTGCCATAAGTCCTTTCTGGGGTCGACCATAGGAAACAATTTTTTAAATATGGGGGGAGGGACGAAAAGAATACCGGGCCTTTCCCATTCTTTATTAACAATGTCCGCCACCCGCTTGGGTATAGGAAAAGCTTCTGGGAGCCCCGGCACCTCTAGGAACTTGTCCATTTTACATAGTTTCTCTGGGATGACTAAATTTTCACAATCATCCAGAGTGGATAATACCTCCTTAAGCAAAATGCGGAGATGTTCCAATTTAAATTTAAATGTAATCACATCAGATTCAGCCTGCTGAGAAATGTTCCCTAAATCAGTAATTTCTCCCTCAGACAAAACCTCCCTGGCCCCCTCAGATTGGGTTAGGGGCCCTTCAGAGATATTAATATCAGCGTCGTCATGCTCTTCAGTAACTAAAACAGAGCAGCCACGCTTACGCTGACAAGGGTTCATTTTGGCTAAAATGTTTTTGACAGAATTATCCATTACAGCCGTTAATTGTTGCATAGTAAGGAGTATTGGCGCGCTAGATGTACTAGGGGCCTCCTGAGTGGGCAAGACTCGTGTAGACGAAGGAGGGAATGATGCAGTACCATGCTTACTCCCCTCACTTGAGGAATCATCTTGGGCATCATTGTCATTATCACATAAATCACATTTATTTAAATGAATAGGAATTCTGGCTTCCCCACATTCAGAACACAGTCTATCTGGTAGTTCAGACATGTTAAACAGGCATAAACTTGATCAGAAAGTACAAAAAACGTTTTAAAATAAAACCGTTACTGTCACTTTAAATTTTAAACTGAACACACTTTATTACTGCAATTGCGAAAAAACATGAAGGAATTGTTCAAAATTCACCAAATTTTCACCACAGCGTCTTAAAGCCTTGAAAATATTGCACACCAATTTTGGAAGCTTTAACCCTTAAAATAACGGAACCGGAGCCGTTTTAAGCTTTAAACCCCTTTACAGTCCCTGGTATCTGCTTTGCTGAGACCCAACCAAACCCAAAGGGGAATACGATACCAAATGACGCCTTCAGAAGTCTTTTATAAGTATCAGAGCTCCTCTCACATGCGACTGCATGCCATGCCTCTCAAAAACAAGTGCGCAACACCGGCGCGAAAATGAGACTCTGCCTATGCTTTGGGAAAGCCCCTAAAGAATAAGGTGTCTAAAACAGTGCCTGCCGATATTATTAAATCAAAATACCCAGAATAAATGATTCCTCAAGGCTAAATAAGTGTTAATATCAATCGATTTAGCCCAAAAAAAGTCTACAGTTTAAATAAGCCCTTGTGAAGCCCTTATTTACAATCGTAATAAACATGGCTTACCGGATCCCATAGGGAAAATGACAGCTTCCAGCATTACATCGTCTTGTTAGAATGTGTCATACCTCAAGCAGCAAGAGACTGCAAACTGTTCCCCCAACTGAAGTTAATTGCTCTCAACAGTCCTGTGTGGAACAGCCATGGATTTTAGTTACGGTTGCTAAAATCATTTTCCTCATACAAACAGAATTCTTCATCTCTTTTCTGTTTCTGAGTAAATAGTACGTACCAGCACTATTTGAAAATAACAAACTCTTGATTGAATAATGAAAAACTACAGTTAAACACTAAAAAACTCTAAGCCATCTCCGTGGAGATGTTGCCTGTACAACGGCAAAGAGAATGACTGAGGTAGGCGGAGCCTAGGAGGGATCATGTGACCAGCTTTGCTGGGCTCTTTGCCATTTCCTGTTGGGGAAGAGAATATCCCACAAGTAAGGATGACGCCGTGGACCGGACACACCTATGTTGGAGAAATTAGACTGTTTGGCCCTTGATTTGGCCCTGTCCTGAGGAAGGGTATGACCCTTACCTCCAGTAATGTCAGCAATAATTTCCTTCAAACCAGGCCCGTATAGGGTCTGCCCCTTGAAGGGAATGTTAAGTAATTTAGACTTTGAAGTCACGTCAGCTGACCAAGATTTAAGCCATAGCGCCCTACGCGCCTGGATGGCGAATCCAGAATTCTTAGCCGTTAGTTTAGTCAAATGAACAATGGCATCAGAAACAAAAGAATTAGCTAGCTTAAGTGTTCTAAGCTTGTCAAGTATTTCAGTCAATGGAGTAGCTGTCTGAAAGGCCTCTTCCAGAGACTCAAAACAGAACGCCGCAGCAGCAGTGACAGGAGCAATGCATGCAAGGGGCTGCAGGATAAAACCTTGTTGAATAAACATTTTCTTAAGGTAACCTTCTAATTTTTTATCCATTGGATCTGAAAAAGCACAACTGTCCTCGACAGGGATAGTGGTACGCTTTGCTAAAGTAGAAAGTGCTCCCTCCACCTTAGGGACCGTCTGCCATAAGTCCCGTGTGGTGGCGTCTATTGGAAACTTTTTTCTAAAAATAGGAGGGGGGGAAAACGGCACACCGGGTCTGTCCCACTCCTTAGTAATAATTTCTGTAAACCTTTTAGGTATTGGAAAAACGTCAGTACACACCGGCACCGCATAGTATTTATCCAGTCTACACAATTTCTCTGGCACTGCAATTGTGTCACAGTCATTCAGAGCAGCTAAAACCTCTCCAAGCAACACCCGGAGGTTCTCAAGCTTAAATTTAAAAGTAGACATATCTGAATCAGGTTTCCCCGAGTCAGAGACGTCACCCACAGACTGAAGCTCTTCCTCAGCTTCTGCATATTGTGACGCAGTATCAGACATGGGCCTTAAAACATCTGCGCGCTCTGTATTACGTCTAACCCCAGAGCTATCGCGCTTTCCTCTGAATTCAGGCAGTCTGGCTAATACCGCTGACAGGGTATTATACATGATTGCCGCCATGTCCTGCATAGTAATCGCTATGGGCGTCTTTGATGTACTTGGCGCCATTTTAGCGTGAGTCCCTTGAGCGGGAGTCAAAGGGTCCGACACGTGGGGAGAGTTAGTCGGCATAACTTCCCCCTCGTCAGAATCCTCTGGTGATAATTCTTTTAAAGATAACAGCTGATCTTTATTGTTTAAAGTGAAATCAATACATTTAGTACACATTCTCCTATGGGGTTCCACCATGGCTTTTAAACATAATGAACAAGGAGTTTCCTCTATGTCAGACATGTTTATACAGACTAGCAATGAGACTAGCAAGCTTGGAAAACACTTTAAATCAAGTTAACAAGCAATATAAAAAAACGTTACTGTGCCTTTAAAAGAAACAAATTTTGCTAAAATTTGAAATAACAGTGAAAACAGGCAGTTAAACTAACAAAATTTTTACAGTGTATGTAACAAGTTAGCAGAGCATTGCACCCACTTGCAAATGGATGATTAACCCCTTAATACAAAAAACAGATTAACAAAACGAAAAATATGTTTTTTAAACAGTCATAACAACTGCCACAGCTCCTACTTTTGAAGCCTTTTGAGCCCTTCAGAGATGTCCTATAGCATGCAGGGGACTGCTGAGGGAAGCTGAATGTCACAGTTTGTAATTTTAACTGCACCAACTGTAACTTTTATACTATAACAGTGGAAAGCCTCAGGAAACTGTTTCTAGGCAAAAATAAAGCCAGCCATGTGGAAAAAACTAGGCCCCAATAAGTTTTATCACCAAAGCATATATAAAAACGATTAAACATGCCAGCAAACGTTTTATATTGCACATTAATCAGAGTATATACCTCTGATAGCAAGTCTGATACTAGTCGCTATTAAATCACTGTATTTAGGCTTTAACTTACATTAATCCAGTATCAGCAGCATTTTCTAGCAAATTCCATCCCTAGAAAAACTTAACTGCACATACCTTATTGCAAGATACCTTGCACGCCATTCTCCCTCTGAAGTTACCTCACTCCTCAGACATATGTGAGAATAGCAGTGGATCTTAGTTACTTCTGCTAAGATCATAGAAAAAACGCAGGCAGATTCTTCTTCTAAATGCTGCCTGAGATAAAATAGTACACTCCGGTACCATTTAAAAACAATAAACTTTTGATTGAAGAAAAAACTAACTATATTTTACCACTTTCCTCTTACTACCTCCAGCTATGTTGAGAGCTGGCAAGAGAATGACTGGATATGGCAGTTAGGGGAGGAGCTATATAGCAGCTCTGCTGTGGGTGATCCTCTTGCAACTTCCTGTTGGGAAGGAGAATATCCCACAAGTAATGGATGATCCGTGGACTGGATACACCTAACAAGAGAAAGTTTAGTTTTAGATGACACATCAGCAGACCAGGATTTAAGCCATAACGCCCTGCGTGCTAAAATGGCAAAACCTGAATTCTTTGCCGCTAATTTAGCCAGTTGAAAAGCGGCATCTGTAATAAAAGAATTAGCCAATTTAAGGGCCTTAATTCTGTCCAAAATTTCTTCTAATGGAGTCTCCATCTGAAGAGCCTCTTCTAGAGCCTCAAACCAGAAAGCAGTTGCAGTAGTTGCAGGAACAATGCACGCAAGAGGATGAAGAAGAAAACCTTGATGAACAAAAATTTTCTTCA